>NW_024609882.1:65175159-65228090 GCF_016920785.2 Ixodes scapularis | reverse complement strand
AGGTCCTCTTCAATGGCAAACCCGTACAGCGAGCTATGCGTAGCTATTTTACTGGTTTGCCTCACCGCCGCCATTTTTTTAAACTGGAGTAGTCTCGCGCTCTCCCGTGTGCGACGAGAGCAACGAGAATGGCACGCAGGGGACCGCTACGTACACTCGCAAAAATCGATAGCGAGCGTACGTGCGCATAGCTCGCTGCAGTCCGTACGCAGTGTGGAGTGTGGAGGACGCGGTGTGGAGGACGCGGTGTGGAGGACGCAGTGTGGAGTGTGGAGGACGCAGTGTGGAGGACGCGGCGTTAACGCTAACGTAGGAGGCTTGCGTTTGCTCTTATACGCAATACTAAAACTCTCTAATGAGCTGCGCTTAGAGTATACCGCCACTCCATTCCCCGACACTGTTGTGGGCGCCGCCATTTTGGCTCGTATACAGAGCAGACGCAACTGCCGATCGTCATGATTCAAAAGCGGGACTTCCTCAGCATTAAATTCGGTGTTAGGGAGGTCATCTAATATTGCTTTGCTTTGTCGCGAACTGTTTAAACATTTGTGGAGGGCGGAAAAGCGTTTCCTGTGATTTCAGATAAAGCTTCAGGTAACTGGCAACCATGATTTTAAGACACAATATGGCCAAGTGTCGGTACTCTAAAGCGTAGCTTATTTAGTGGCACTAGTTGCCGTGCTTGGCTGTCACGCGGAAGATCTCGGTTTGATTCCAGGCAGCAGAATGTTCTTTAATTTATTATGTCTACTTGGCGTTCTCGCAAATTCGAGAACTTTCTTTTCTGATCGAGTTACGAATCTTCTACGCGCCGAACGTTCTAAGCCGAATGTTCCAGAGGCCCACGCGACTACAAAAGGTGCTCCCCGTGTCAAGCTGCAGTGAGCCTCGCCCCAGCGTTCGATCCTGCTGTTACGCCGCCATCGAGGCCTGCGACACTCAATTGTTATCTCCTGTTTCCTTTTTATTTTAGACACAAGTTCGTCCCATTAAACGTTTAGTTTGTTTCCGTTTTAATCGCCTCATTAATTGTTATTCGTGACAGTAAATGGTGAATCCTAAAATACAAGGCTCCAAATGTCTCACCAAAACATCAAAGATGAAACGTTTGGCATAGTTTTTTTTTTTTCGGGTTTAAAATATGTAAAAGAAGTTTAGTTTAAAGGAAACATAGGCGATGTGCCATACCTTCACAATAATAAATTACTCTGAGTGTTTTTCCTTAACTATTTATGAGAACCGTCAGAACTGGGTACAAAACCCAAGCAGATTAAATATTGAATGTCATATTGCTTCATTTCAACATTTTCGAAAACGAAAAAATAATTTTCCTAAATAAATTTAAAGAGTTGCTTAGTTTAAGGCCGAAAGGGGGATAGAACATTAATATTTTTTTAGGCAAATCAAGATTCCCACTGGGACACGGGTGCACATTTCAAATAGAACTACCATATTGTTTACAAAAATATAATGAAATTGCATTTTCCGCCTTGGTTTAGAACGATAACAAAAATGGGTGCCAGCACTTGCGAAGAGAAGTTTCATACACCGTGTAGCTCGTTGAGCTCGTCTATTTTTATTATTGCGAGTCGTTTCGAGTTCATCGAGATGTTCAGAGAAATATCTCTTTAACCGATGTAGTTCGCAGCAAACAAGGTGTCGCAAGTTCACCCCCTCATAAGCGCTGTGTGGGTGCTTGTTTTCGCGACGCGGCTGGCCTGGCGTCCTAGGTCAACTATTTTACTAGATCTGCTTTGGCTTTTTTTTTTTTTTTCATTTGCCCATTTTGATGTGGAATAAAAACGTCAGTTCTCCGAAAAATTGGTACAGCTTTTTTGTGAATTGTGCAGCCGTCGCGATTGCGACCGCGGTTTTAGTGCTGAAAGGATGGCCAAACAGGTAAGAATCTGCGAGCCATTTAGCTGGAGGTAACCGGGCGTTCGCTTGGCATGACGTTTTTCCAGCTAAGTTTTTGATATTTCGCTTCGAAAGGCTTCTACTTCTCGACTTTCGCAACGTAACGTCCGCCAAGGCGAATTTTTTTAGATATCGTTTCAATTGCGTGTCTTGACGCCCACCCACCTTGCTCGCAAATGCCACGCAAAAAAAAAAAAAACACACACATAAAAAAAAACGACAAGAACGGAAAGTTGGAATAAAAAGATGCATATTTATTTTGTTGATTTTGTTTAGTCTTTGCGGACGTATTTTAGAGCACACCGACATACGCTGACCTTCGCTTGTATTTCACCGTGGCTCATGCATGATGCCACGCTAGAGTGCCGCTTTCATTGTGACGTCTTCCGGGCGTTGCCGGCGGTTTTTCACTGTGGCGGAACAGCAGACGGACGCAGTCGATGACGTTCGATTGCACAATGCGTTGATGGTCGCATCTCGCGCGAGGTGCGGGTGAAAGTAGATTGTGTTTTAATAGCCGACGATGCCGGACGCAGCGGCTGGTCTGCCCGTGCGACCAGCAGGTGATGTAAGAAGACAGAATAAACGCACCGGACGTCGGGAAAAAAAGATATTAGGCTTCCGGACGAGTTCGGCCATTCTGTGGGCGGGACTAGAGCCCCTAAATTAGTTGCGCTTAGAGTATCGCCACTCCGTTCACCGACATTGTTGTGGGCGCCGCCATTTTGGTTCGTAGGCAGAGCGGACGCAACTGCCGATCGTCATGATTCAAAAGTGCGACTTCCTCAGCATTCGATTCAATGTTAGGAAACTCATGTAATATTGCTTCGCCCTGTCGCGAACTGTTTAAACATTTGCGGAGTGCACAAAAGCGTTTCCTGTAATTTCAGATAAACGCTTCAAATAACTGGCAACCAAGATTTTAAGACACAATATGGCCCAGTGTCGTTACTCTGAAGCGTAGCTTATTTAGCGGCACTAGGCGGGACCATGAGTGGTTTGTGACCTCCATCTTGTGAATCGCGGTCTAAACATTGCCCTCAAATATTGATTTTTCGCGGGAAACATACGAAATACGTGTCCAAACTAAATGCTATTTAAAATAAGATTTTTTTTTCATTTCAGAGTTCTTTAAACACCGGCAAGCAGGCAATAACCGAAACTTGTTAACGGCTTGGGCTTTTCTCTACTCATTGTTCAATCAAACAGTGATAGAGACAAAGACAGCAAGTGCGTCTAATCCATCCAACAAATGTCTCCAGTAAATACAAAGGCGCGTGAGCCTAGCTCAGAATTATATTTTTGTACAAACGAGGACTTCAGCGAAATAGCATAGCCTCCTATATACTGACAAAGCCTGCCAGATCGCTACGAGAAGCGGCCACCGAAATAGAAAGAAGGAGCGGCAGACAACGGATGAGAGGAGAGCCACGTCACTAACGCTCCGCTGCGGCGAGACGTCGAAACACACTTCTCTCGAGCGAACAAGCGTGTTTCGGGTCCTCGCCGCTGCAAAAGCTGTGCGCTGACGTCAAGGTTCTCGAGAAATGGCTCTTTGATGCTCTATGCTACCAGATCCCCGCACTCCAAATCTGCGACCGGGCACTCTATGGCCCCGTCGTGGAACTGTTAGGCTTTGTGAGCTTAGAGGAGGCTTTGGTAAGAGGCACTTTCCAAAGTCACGCGCTCTTGCTTATGCCCTTGTCTTCGCTACAGATGTTTCTGAGATGGTCCACAGCCCCTAATCATTCGAACCAGAGCTCGTCGCTCTGACGTCCCCGAGTGCTCTCGTCTCCTCCTTTCCCTCAGTTTCTCACCGTACAGTAAAACATTTGAGGGAGTCACAACTTAGTACAGCTTGCACGTGGACACTCAGTTCGCCCCATCGAGAACCGTACAAGGCCAGCACATCGGGGCTCCTTGCCTGCAGGACCTCCTGACTGATGCAGTCGTCGTAGGTATAGTAGTCTGCGAGCAGACGGTGCGTGTCCCGCATGGTCAGAATGAAGAGCGTGGCGTACAGGGCGAGCCAAGCCAGCCGCCGCGGGTTCAGGTGGAAGCCCAGCACGAAGCGCAGGCCCGGCAGGCCGGACTCGTCGAAGAGCAGCCGGTACGAAGTCACTACCTCCTGCAGCTCGGCGCGGAGGCCCATCGAACCCTGTCGCATCTTCACGGGCCCTGTCGATGACCCCCTTGTCTTAGCAAGGCATTACCGCATCTGTGGGGACTACTTTCCACAAAAAAAAAAACTTCAATTGAAAAAAAAAAAAAAAAAAACTTTTTTTCAGATAGTTTGCATTTAATGCACCGTACCCGGTGCATTGTCCGCACCTAATTTATATTTTGCACGATGCAAAAAAAAAAAGAATCATACGTACAGAGCGCCACTTCAATAATTCCCGCTTTGTTAGCGCCGAAACAAGCTTGTATTGTACAAAAATCATCTTTAACATATATGCAGTAATTTCCAAAATTCGTTCCGTCTCGTCATATTGAAAGATATAAAACAAAAATATTTGTATAGTCTGCACTAGAGTAAGCGAATAGGTTTCAGCGACTGAACAGTCGTCGAAACCTATTCAGTCTAGCGCACCGAACAGTATTCAGTTACATCAGTTCGCACCTGTAGGTAACTCACGCAACGTAAAGTTTCATTGGTTTAGCATGCAACCGGAAAATACGATAAGGTGAGCTCGTTGGAGCATGTATTAGGAAAGAAAAAACAGCTCTAGAATATGGGAGTATCACTCATCACAGAGGTTCTTTTCTTTTATGTGGATTTTGTTTTTGTGCAGCATCAACTATTTTAGCAGTGTTTGGCATTGTTTTTTTGTTTTCATTTAAGGTAGCAAATTATATTTTGCTGAAATAACGGGCTGTGTATGAAGATACGCTGAAGAGTGAACGGCAACTACTGCGGCTCAATATGATGTTTGCATTGTTAACGGTCATTTGTGCACATATCATCTTGCTCCCACCCGTTTTCAAGCTGCTAAAGTCCGATAGTCCACACTCATAATGAGTTCCCATCTAACGCCGACTCCACCAAATTCTAGTGGCTTGGCGGGAACTCCAAAACGAGCTTAAACGGCGAGAAGCTGCTTAAACGCCCAATCTCGTGGTCACAGTGCTGCAAAGGGACGAAGCCAAACAAATGTATTCATCTAAAATTGATACACTAAGCGTGTGAACCGTCCTTTTCAGCATCCTAGCATCATCGCAACTCTGGACCGAGATTCCTTGCACTTTTCGAGAACAGAGCATAACACATCAAAATAGCCCAGCGGCAAACCGGCACAGCGATAATAAAGCCTATGTCCAAAAAGTAGGCGACAGAACAGTAGAGTTGCAAAACTACGACAAGAAGCGCGCTGAACTCTGTAGCACATTAAAGGCGGGGTATCGCAGCGCTAAATCAATACTCGGAAGAACACAGACACCACGCTTACTAACTCAGAATTGAAGCAGCGCTGTATCAGCGCTGTAAAACTAACATTATACAAAGAGAGCGCTGCATCACCAAGGTAAGCGCTATTTCCGGCGCTGTCTAATAGAGCTGAAGTACCTCTTTTGCGAAGGCGTGAACACCAGTTTAATCCGTCTCGCGACAGGGCTCCCAGTATCTTGCTGTTCTGGCGTTCGACCAACTTGCTTCAAAGCAACAATCGGGAATGATTAATCGATGAATTAAATTAACGAATATTGAACCGATAACATTAGTTTGTAATCATCTGAGCCACTTAATGTTCGACTATTGGCATTATATAGCGCGGTCACGACACTATGGATCTCTAGAAAGACGCGCACAGTTTGTGGCTGCCTGCCAAAATATAACCTGCTCTCTTCGATTTTGCAGGCCATGTAGGAGTTATTGCATTGCGAGCGTTTGCATAGAAAAGAAAGACAATCTGCTGATCCAATTAGCGATTTCCAAAATAGGTGGAAAGAGTTTGCTCTGGAATCTAATTCGCCTCACAGAATATGCAACCGGTATTACACTTTCTTTAGACGACATGTCTGCACAACACGGCAGAGAGTTGGGCGAGTTGGTTAAGCATCTTAATAGGTGGGAACAGCGCAGGAAAAACCGACGAAGGACGAGTAGAAGAAGTGCACAGGACACAGCGCTGTGTCTGTGCACTTCTTCTACTCGTCCTTCGTCGGTTTTTCCTGCGCTGTTCCCACCTATTAAGATGTCTGCACAATTCGCTGACGTATTGTTTCCATGATTTGAATCCAATTGTAATTTCTATTAATAGAGCAGCGTCAAGCTGGCAAACGCTTTGTCTTAGCAGCGACCATTTCTTCTTGTGTTTCATTTACCTGCCCTAGGAGTAAAGAAAATACATCATGGGACTTCTCCTCTCATATAACATACACTCGCTTAATCTCGGAGACACATACACAGATGCAGACACATATGTACGCGCAACCAAAAGCATGTGTCTGCATGTATATAACATTAATGCCAACAAACCAATAATTCTTTGACTCCACGTTTGCGTGAGTGAAAACTTTGATTATACTGAATGGTGTAAAGGTGCATGAGATCTTTAAAGGAGCCTCGAACGTTTAACGAAACTTTGACTACTGCAATTTAATCACAGCAATTCAGATCGTAATAGGTCGTAATAATAACGTTGGTGGTTTTATAATCTAAACAACGTCAGCGACAACTTCAGCAACTTCAGCAATACCACGAAAAGTGGGTCAAACGAGTATTTTATCTCATGGTAACAGATGCATGACAAATCACTCTTAATTGTGAAGTTTTGTGTCCGCAAAACATTCCCTAATCGCCAACTTTACGCAAAGTTCGCAAAATATTTAACTCGTGACAATAAAGTCGCTTTCAATATGTATTTGCATAGACATTTACTTACCTATCGTAGTGTATAGTGTTGAAGATTTTCGAATCATTATAGTGGTCCTTTAAAAAGAAACTAGCCTTGCGCATGGAGGGGTTATATGCCAACGAGAGTTATAATTTCTGATAACTTTTTTATATATCCCTTACTTTAAAACCACCTAAGTGAAGGCTAGTCCGGGCTCTCTCTATTGGATGTGCAGAGGGACCACTTGTTATGGATTAGATACACAGAAACCTCTGACAATCAGACGTCTGCTAATTCATCCCAAAACTTGAGCTTGACGCTGACCTACGTTAATACCCTTAACGTAGATAATTATCACACATCAAAGTTCAATCTTAAAATAACGCTTTATGATTGTACGCGATAGTGCACAGTGTTAGGGGCCCACTGACGAAGTTTGCTGCGTTGTAAGAAAATCTGAATATTGAAAACTAAAACACAATAAGCATTTTAAGAAAAAATTAAAGCGGGTAGCAAAGAGGGTTCAGAGTCTATAAATAAATTATTGACGGGGAGAAATATAGATGAGCGATCGAAATTGAGCTTCTATACATCGTTCCAGCTTAAGTTCAGACCAGGTAATGGGAGCATTCAAGTGGCGTCAAAAGTGCAAGTCTCTGGGCATTTCCTACTTATGATTAATTTAGCGATGCTAAAGCACGTACAGAAACATAGTGAACCCCATGATGGTACCCCTTTGACGGAGTTCGGTCGGTCCGATTGGCTCCCAGCGTCCACTTTATCTGGACTTGAGGTTAAACGAAGCAGAAAACTTGTTTTGAGCGCCCCTGAAAACAGCTTTTAGTCCTGCGTGCTTGAATGAAAGCACTAACGGTCGGTTTATTGATTCTTGCTTCGTTTCAATTAGGCGTAGGAATTAGGCGGGCGTTACTGCCACACCCTTTCCCGCTGCCCTCCCCAAAGTTTCGATGTGTGACCTCAATACTTTCACTTCGTCGAAGTTTCCCAAGCAACCGTGTTTTCTACAGCAGGATGAAAATAAACCGTGAAAAAATAAACGCAGAATTTTTTTGGGGGAAAAAAAAAGGTTTTACTTAGTTCGAAAGGCAAATGTAGAAAACATAAAGTGCGCCTAATAATCTTCCCTGTAAACGAAAAAAAAAATGACGCTGTTCGATCGTTCGAGTGAGCTTCAACAAAAATTCAGTTCTGCAGAGAATGCTTAGTGCGTTCTTTATGCAGAGCTCCGGCAGTTTTTTTTTTTTTTAGGTGCCCAAATCAAACGCAAGATCGAAATGCACAGGCGTTCTTCTTCTTGGCACACTATTGGTCGTCTACAAATTCAACGTTTTCATTGGGAAAACAATAAGCGATGGTCATGCCAAACTCTACATCAAACTTTTATCGCATTTTCGAGCTCGGTGACGTTACATGCTGCATACCCTGCCAGTCGAGGAGTCAATGATTTGCCTCAAAATCGGTATCACATATTTATAGGCACATCTGAACTGGTAGCCCAAAATCACAAGCCTTAATAATCTTGTTCTTTAATTTTCTAGTTTGGTGTTAGAGGCCCTACTAGAGACACTGAACACGTGATGTGCCAAATGTTGTGACAATGGAAAGTGCAGCTTGTTCCATACGGTTTAAGAGAAGATTGTTTATGTGAAATTGATGCTGCTGGCGAAGCTCACGCCAGCGAAGAAAAACACGTAGGAGCAAAACACTTCCTTTTTTTCAAGTTTTTTTTTTTTTTTTGTTTGAGGGAGATTAATTGCGGGAGCCGCAAGCACGAAGTGTGTAGGTCGGTCAACCAGTAAACGCTAAACAATTATGAAAAATAAAATACTGCATTCGCTGCCAGAAATAGAAAACCGGTCGCCGGCGTGGAAGCCGAGCTCGCTGCTGACGCACTCAGTACGCAGGAACGGGAGAAGCAAAGCGAAGTGCCTAGGGCAGTTTTTTTTTTTCTTTTTTTTTTTTGACACAGGTTAGGTCACACCAGTGTTTC
Organism: Ixodes scapularis; assembly: GCF_016920785.2. Classification (NCBI taxonomy): domain Eukaryota; kingdom Metazoa; phylum Arthropoda; class Arachnida; order Ixodida; family Ixodidae; genus Ixodes; species Ixodes scapularis. The sequence continues at coordinate 65,219,327 of NW_024609882.1, read as the reverse complement.
TTTGTGACGCTACCCGCGCTTTCATTCAGCACCACACGGAAACAAAATCTTTGTGCTGAATTATTTCGGTCACGAGGAGAGGGAGGAGCGCGCTTTCCTGCCCTTCACCACTCCTCCTCGTTCCGCGCGCTCTCTTTCTACACCACCTCATTCTGCTCCACTCTCTTGACCTTTCCACCCCTCTCTGTTCCGTGCGCTTTTTCACACCACCTGCTCCTGCTTTTTTCCCTTTTCTGCGTACAGAATCCGTAGCTCAGTCTGCAGAGCGCTCGGCGTCCTGACCAGGGTTCGTCCCTGGCACCGGTTGCCGTGTTTTTTTTTTTTGTTTTTTTTTCAGTGATCTTTATTGGTTGGGGTTTGACCGATTTACCCATTTCCTGCTTACGCAGCAACTCCTGAGGTTGGTTGGCCCTACAAAGCAACCACTTTAAAAAACCTAGTGACTTGCGCTTTGAACGCTGCTTGATTGGAGACCCTTTACCTCGTAGCGATGGCTGCCCCTAGACTTACGCTAAAACAAACCGTAGGCCGTTTTTTTTTTTTTTGGTGGCGCTTATTATGTTGAATTTACACGTATACACCAACTCATGTTTGCAAACAAACCGGAGCGCCCCTAGCGGACGACACAGGCGCCGCGCAAGCGCGATGGACCGACGCCCATAAACTAACTATTGAAATGCGATGTTGTCGGCGTCGGTGTGAGTCCTCCTGCCCTTTTTCGTGTTCGAATTGTTGATTTTACGTCTTCCTGGAAATGCCTGGCTACTTCAGTGGCCTCAGCGAAATTACCGGGGCTCGTTATACCACAAAACTTCGCGCGAATAATGTGGCATGCGGCGATTCCTTCCGCGTGGACGCCGCAGGATGGACGCTAAAGCCCGATTCGCATGATGAGATTTCGCTCGCAAATTTGAGTCGCGGCGTCACTCGGGCTGCAAAAGCGTGAACCGTAGCTGAGATGGTCGACATCGATACTGAAAATCGCAAGCAGAATCGGACGGACCAAGCGAATCAGGCATAACAAGTCGGTGATGGGTACTGGTAAAAATGATCAACATCTCCTTGCATCGACTGTTTACATCGAGCCTGCTTACCAACCTTAAATCTTAAGTCTTTTGAGGCCTGCACTTACGTCTTATCGTAAGTACCAGGCCAACATTTGGTCTACGGGCGGGTGTCGTCTAAAAGAGCAGACGACAAGCAGAAACGTTTGAAAAAGCAGACGACAGTTCGAACGATCAGGCGGCCGTTTCAACTTGAAGACACACTAAGCGTAGTCCGCAGGTGGTCCGTACAACTTGACGGATTCCGGTGTTCATGTTGGATAAAAACTAATAAATCTGTTGACCACAAGTATCCGTGAATTCAACCCAAAGTGCTTCCTGCCCAAGCAATCGTGGTCCCACGGCGTCTGGTTTTTCCTTCTCACGGCACATATTCCATTCTCGGACGAACCGAGCACATGAAAACTGACTTTCAAACCTTTCTCGACCTTTTTGGTACAACCCTAGTCGCGGCGTTTTGACGAGAATGAAGGTTTTTGTCTGGTTCCTTTCAAAACAACGCACGAATACACGTCTCGAATGGGAACATCCGCCCACAGCCCCAGACCGCAAGTGCGCCCGACGCGCCACCACCGCGCCGTGACGTAACAAAGCTGAGTTCGTGTATATGACGTCTGAGTTACTGGAAATATCAAATCACTATATTTGCCGATTGGAATGCGCTAGAATACAAGACGTTTGGGCCAATAGTCCTACTTTTTCTTCGTTATCCTTTTTTTTTTTGTCGTACTTACGCTTAAACTATTTATCTTACTTATTGTCGCCCAACGCAAATTTGTCATATTTCAACATGGCAACAACCACCCGAAAACTGTCTATACACGTGAATGTGCTACGTGCAACAGAACATTCACAGCGTCTTCCGCTTCGGCTGGCAAGCAGGAGTCTGGTATGGGTAGACACTAATCGCTTTTAAGAGTCGAAAGGCGTGACTTATTATTCCAGCGCTTCTAGCTTGTGGGCAACCTGGCGATTCCAAGCGGTTGGCCCAGGCTGCCCCTCCGACAATCATAAGTGGTCATCTTGACCACGAGGGGGCCAAGGGCAACTGGCCACGCGAGCGGCGCTCCGCCGCTGATAAAAGGCCGTCGCAGCGGATGCGCGGGGGCTGTTGGGATCGCGGCGCAGGCGATAGCGGTCATTAAATGTTTACGTGTTGTTGAACTGGTGTGCTTTGTCAATCTCCGAGACGGGTAGCAGCAAGGGAAATCCCACACTGGCGCCCAGACGTGATATGCTGCTCGTCTGGGAGGATGACAGCAAACTGGGTTCGTTCTTACGTTTTACATAGTCAATTTTGCGTTCCTGAGTTTGCCCAAAGTTGAGGGGGCGTTTCTTCGCAAGCCCACGTTCATCGACCTACGCAAGTCTCCACTACAACACGATGCCGTCTACAGAGGACGCCGACAGAAACGTGAGTGAGGACGACCTTTTGACGCTCGGTGCGCTCGCGGATAACGCCACCAGTGACATAAAACCAGACGCTAAGCCTGCAGTCTCAGTCCCGGTAGACGCATCATTAGAGCGTGGTCTAGCAGAACTAAGAGTGGCCATGACCATGCTTCTTAACATACAACGAGAGCAGATGATGCGCTCAAGACCCACTCCTGCTGGAAGTACGCCCCCCAGGGACTTCCTAAGGCTCTCGCTTAGCGTTCCGGTTTTTTCGGGGTACGCAGATAGAAAGTCAGTTGCGATGTTCGTCTCGGAACTGCGGGACTACCAAGCTGCGTCGGGAATTGACGACGAAACCGTCCTCACCCGCCTTTTGCCGGTTGCACTGACAGACAGTGCAGCACTGTGGAGGCAAAGACAAACTAAATTCACAAGTATGTCAGATTTTGAGGCACGATTTAGGACGGAGTTCCTGCCTCCGGATTACAGCGTGCGGATTAAGGACGAGCTGCGCGCGCGCACACAGCACCCGGAAGAGTCACTTATTGAGTTTGTAAGGGCTCTCCAGGGCCTGTACGATATCGCCGACGCCGCGGCACCGGACGCGGAGAAAGTACAACGCGCCATCCGCCAAAGCCACCCGCGTTTCCATCCCCATCTCAGGGGACGTACCTTTACGAATTTAGACGAGATGGCACGGGGGGCGATCACTATCCAGGCCGACATCCTCGCGGAACTAAGATACCGACCCCCTCCACCGCAGAACATGACTCTGGAACCATCATTTGCGTGGTCTGGAAACGCACGTGCACATAGAGTCGAGAGAGAACAAGACGATTCCAATCAGGCGCCCGTCCCCCGAACCCCAGATTCTTGTGCATACGAATCACGAACCCTAGACCCTCGTGCATACGAATCACGGAGGTGCAGCGGTTACGAAGGCACGCAATCACAACGCTACAGCCCCTCCATTGGTCAAGATGAGTTCTTGTCCTCTGGACCGGTAACGCGGAGCTTGGGAGAGGCAGAAGAGAGCGGGACACCGCACGAAGCCGACGGGCGGGTCACGCCCCGTTGTTTTCGATGCGACCAGCCAAGACACATACACCGGGACTGCAGCGAACGGCAGCGGCCGCCTCAGACACAGGGAAACGGCTACGGCCGGCGGTGGTAAGAAATTTCTACTCTCCGCCGGCCGCGTCAAAAACACAATCCACGAGATCGAGTCGCCGCAGCCGCCTCCGGGCCTCCCGGAGGCTCACACGGGCTCCGGGGACTGACGCTTTTCTATCGAACCTCGGTGGCCCTCCATCACTTTTTCTTCCTCATAACACTCCTCGTTGTGAGACTCCCGGCGTGTCCGATTTTCCATGGACACCCGGGCGCCCAGCTCACACCGCTCGCGGTGTTGAGACTCCCGGCGTGTCTGCTCGTGCATCGACAACCGGGCGGCCAGCTCACAACACTTTCCGTCATGAGACTCCCGGCGTGTCCGCGTTCGCGTCGACAACTGGGCGCCCAGCTCACACCGTTCGCGGTCTTGAGACTCCCGGCGTGTCTGCTCTCGCATCGACAACCGGGCGGCCAGCTCATAACACTTTCACTCTTCGTCGTGAGACTCCCGGCGTGTCGGCTTTCACACCGACACCCGGGCGCCCAGCTCACACCGTTCGCGGTCTTGAGACTCCCGGCGTGCCTGCTGTTGCAGTGACACCCGGGCGGCCAGCTCACAACACTCTCGGTCATGAGACTCCCGGCGTGTCGGCTTTCACACCGACACCCGGGCGCCCAGCTCACACCGTTCGCGGTCTTGAGACTCCCGGCGTGTCTACTTTTGCACAGACACCCGGGCGGCTAGCTCATAACACTCTTCGCCGTGAGACTCCCGGCGTGTCGGCTTTCACACCGACACCCGGGCGCCCAGCTCACACCGTTCGCGGTCTTGAGACTCCCGGCGTGCCTGCTGTTGCAGTGACACCCGGGCGGCCAGCTCACAATACTCTCCGTCATGAGACTCCCGGCGTGTCGGCTTTCACACCGACACCCGGGCGCCCAGCTCACACCGTTCGCGGTCTTGAGACTCCCGGCGTGTCTCCTTTTGCACAGACACCCGGGCGGCTAGCTCATAACACTCTTCGCCGTGAGACTCCCGGCGTGTCGGCTTTCACACCGAGACCCGGGCGCCCAGCTCACACCGTTCGCGGTCTTGAGACTCCCGGCGTGCCTGCTGTTGCAGTGACACCCGGGCGGCCAGCTCACAATACTCCCCGTCATGAGACTCCCGGCGTGTCGGCTTTCACACCGACACCCGAGCGCCCAGCTCACACCGTTCGCGGTCTTGAGACTCCCGGCGTGCCTGCTGTTGCAGTGACACCCGGGCGGCCAGCTAACAACATTCTCGGTCATGAGACTCCCGGCGCGTCTGCCTTTGCACTGATCCCCGGGCGAACAGCTTCCACTGTTCCCGGTCCTACGCTACCCGAAGCAACTGCATTTGAGTTGGACCCTAATGCGATTCCCTTTCAGCCAAAGGCCGGCCCGATCCCCAGCGTCAGAGCCGCTTTGAAGTTCTCAACACCAAGGATGGTCGCTCTGGATGGCCGGCCGCTAATGAACTCGCACCAGTCGACGGAGGTAGGAACAACCTCACTAAACGAGGAACCGACAGTGCTCATCCCAGCTGTGAGTAGAATCGAATCTACACCCAAGTCTCTTGAACCTCGTATGACTGTGAATGTACTAGGTATACCAGTAGCCGCTCTTTTAGATACTGGAGCAAACATATCGCTTATTGGGGATGCTGTATTTGCGGAATGTAACAAGAGAAAGATACATCTTCGGTCAGCAAACGTGAAATTGCAAGTAGCATCGGGGTCCGTACTGCCTGCTGCCGGCGCAGTCAGGTTACGAATTTCCTTTCATGGTAGAAAACGAAGACAACGGTTTGTATACCTCCCAGAACTGCCGGTGCCCATGATCCTCGGTAGAGATTTTATTGCAGCGGAGCGGGTTTTGCTCGACTTTGCCCAGGCTGGATATTGGTTGGTGTTTCGTTTTACGTTCTTTTACGAAGGGCACACATGGACAACCTTTCGTGCCGGAGTCAGGCTGAAGACTGACGTCTCGTTTATTAAATCTAAAACGAAATAAAAGAAAGGCGCCTCTGGTACGGGGCGCTCAGGTTACGCGCGAAGCGGACGAACGGATGTTTAGATCTCGGGCTCCGCGCGCGAACGGTTGCTCTCGCTCGGTCGCTTTGGACTTTGGAGCTCGCTGGCGTCGGCGCGTCGGCGACTCCATAACATCCCTCTTTCTAAGGGAACTTCGAAGAAGTGCCGAAACGGTCTGGCTCTTTTACACACCGGCCGTGCCGAGAATGTTTGTGGGAGGTGTCGGCACACATTTCTTCGGGCCTCGTGGTTGTTTCGGGGAACTCTTCGATGCCTTGTTTATCTTGTTGATCGGGGAAAGGAATTAAATGCGTGCGGTTTCTTCGGATCTCTTGACCCTCGGACGTTATCCAGTAAGATCGTGGTGTATGGGCCTTGTTCTGAACAACTCCGGTTCGCTTGAGGTTAATGACCCAAACTCGCTGTCCAGAGCCGAGTGGATCGAGTTGACGCACTCCGTGTCGCCGGTCGAAGTATTGCTTTTGTCGGTTCCTGTTTTCTTGCTCATAGCGACGCAGTTCTTTTTGGTCGGGTAGCTTTGGTTCCAGGAGCTGAGTGGCGATCGGTACGGTTGTACGCATCCTTCTCCCCATGAGAAGTTCTGTCGGACTGTATCCGTTGGGCAGAGGCGTTGAACGGTAGATCATGAGTGTCTCGTACGGATCTTCCGTTTTGCTGAGTGATCTCTTTATGATCTTCACCGCAGCCTCCGCCATCCCATTGCTCTGCGCGTAGCGAGGGCTTGATGTGATGTGCTTAAATCCGTAGGTTTGTGAGAACTTGGTGAATGCTGAACCTGTGGTTCCCGAAAACTGAGGACCATTATCAGACACCACTACTTCTGGGATGCCATGCCTCGCAAATATCGATTTGCAGTGCATTATTACGCACGCTGCTGTGAGGCTTTCCAGTCGGGTGATTTCGGGGTAGCGAGAGTAGTAGTCGACGACGACCAGCCACCATTTCCCGTGAATGAAGAAGAGGTCCATCGCCACTCTCTCCCACGGTCGACTAGGAAACTCTGACGGGATGAGGGGGAGCTTTCGGTTCTGGCCAGTTTTAATGCACTTTTCGCAGTTCTTGACCAGGCGCTCGATATGATCGTTTATCCTCGGCCACCACACCGATACATTTGCCCGTGCTTTGCATTTGCCTATGCCCATGTGTCCTTCATGAAGTTGTTGCAGGATATGTGGACGGCAGGATTCTGGTACCACTATTCTAGAACCATTCCTGAGAAGGCTGTTTTGCACGGCAATGTGATGACGGTACTCGTAGTACTCTTTGAGGTCTGTTCCGAGATCTCGACGATTTGGCCAACCTTTATGGCTGTAGCTGGCGAGTCTTTGGCAAACATGGTCCTTGTTTTGTTCTGCCGTTATCCATTGGAGACTCGTTTGCGTTGCTGGTAGGGACGTCTCTATGTGTCGAATGAAGCAATCGATTTCTTCTTGCATCTCTCTGTCTTGCCGCTGTGGCAGAGGGCTTCTTGACAACGAGTCAGCTGCTTGGAGTTCCTTGCCCGGAACGTGCGCAACTTCGAATGAGTAGCGCATTAAACGCATGCGCAGTCTCTGAAGCCGTGGAGTTAGGTCGTCCAATGACTTTGATCCAAACAGAGAAATGAGTGGTTTGTGGTCGGTTTCCAGTACAAAGTGCGTTCCCACGATGTAATCTCGGAATTTTTCGCATGCCCACGTGAGTGCCAAACCTTCTTTTTCGATTTGGGCGTACCTCTTCTCTGTTTCGGTGAGTGTTCTGGACGCATAGGCGATGACACGATATGATCCATCCTCCTGCTCTTGACGCAGTACTGCTCCCAGGCCGTAGGATGACGCATCTGCAGATACAATCGATCGCTTGTTGGCGTCGTAAATTCCAAGAACGGGGCAGGTTGAGATAATTTCTTTCCATTTTGCGAAGGCTTTCTGCTGAGGATGATCCCACACGAAGTCCACTTTGGAACTGAGCAGTGACGATAGTGGATGCAGAAGGTCAGACAGGTGTGGCACGAATCGTCCTAGGTATGTCGCCATACCCATGATGCGCTTGACTTCTTGCTTTGAAGTCAGTATGGGCATCTGTTTCACTGCGTTGACGATTGTCTCGTCTGGACGGACACCATCGCTGTCTACTTGATGACCTAGGAACTTGATACTTGTCACTCGAAAGACGCATTTATCCTCGTTGAGCGTGAGTCCTGCTGATGAGAGTCGCCTGAGGACTTCTCGCAGACGTTGCTCGTGCTGCTCGGACGATGACGCCCATATCAAGATATCGTCCATATGGCAAAGTACTCCTTCCATTCCTTGGAGAAGTTGTGTGATACGTCTCTGGAAGTGTTCCGGTGCTGACGTGATTCCGAATGGTAGGCGATTAAAACAATATCTTCCAAACGGAGTGATGAATGTCGTCAGGAGTCGTGACTTCTCGTCTAAAGGGATCTGCCAGAACCCAGAATTCGCGTCCAGCTTTGAGAAGATCTTGGCTCCCGCTAGCCTTCCCAGCGTGTGCTCCACTGATGGGATAGGGTGATATTCGCGCTGAATGTGTTTGTTCAGTTGTGTGAGATCAACACAAATGCGAATTTTGCCAGACGGTTTGGGGACGATGACCATCGGCGCGCACCATTCAGTAGGTTCTTCTACTGGAGAGATGACACCTTGCGACTGCATGTTTTCTAGCTCTTTCAGCGTTTCTCGATAGAGCGAAAGCGGTACTCTTCTCGGTGATGCGATAGCAAACGGCGTCGCGTTAGGTTTCAGCTTGAGAACGTGAGCACCTTCGAGAGATCCCAGTCCTTGAAACAGGTGAGAGAACTCTTTCTTCGGTTCGCAAGCTTTGTTCGCAGTCATGCAGATTTGAGGGCAAAGCCGAAATTTTTCGATAGCTGGCTTACCCAAGAGAGGTTTGCGAAGTCCTTTCACGATGTAAACTTCTTCGAGTGCTTGTTGCCCACGGCAGTTGAGCTTCATCCAAGCTGATCCCATGACTTTAAGGGGTCGTCCGTCTGGACCATGAAGTCGGCGTTGGGGCTCGGAGAGCTTGTGGCACTTTGCGAAGGCCTTTTGAAAGATGGCAGCTGGTAACACCGTTTCATCTGCTCCAGTGTCTATTCGGAAAACAACAGGAGTTTCGTCGACGAATATCTCGATGTCCCATTTTGCTGTCTGAGGAGAAGCTGCAGCTCCTACGAATCCTTGTTCGTGTACGAGAGAGTTCACGGTAGTTGAAGATTTGCAGACTGTTGCAAAATGTCCCTTTTTCTTACACCTGTCGCAGCCTGCGTTCTTCGCCGGACACACGCTCCTCGGGTGAGCTTCTCGACCACACCAACGGCACGGTTTGCCTTTTGGTTTGGGTGTCGCGGTCTTCTTAGTAGGAGTTCGAACATTTGAACGTTCAATTCCTCGCTGAGCAGGTCTTGCTGCTGTCCCATTTTTGGCTGCTATACGGTCAACGTTGGCATCCTTCTCTTTTGTCGGTCGGAGTTCCACTTGTTGCTTCTTAATCACTTCCGATTGTCGCGCAGCAGCGATGGCCTTCTGGAGGTCTAGATCAGGATCCAGTTGAAGTTTTTCTGAAGTCCTGCTGTCCCGAAGACCAACAATCAGCCTGTCGCGGATCAATTCTTCCTTCAGTGGTCCATAGTTGCACGTAGTGGCTAATCCATGGAGAGCAGTGACGTACTCCTCGACGGTTTCCGTCTCCAGTTGCGATCTTGTGTTGAACATGGCTCTCTCATACACCACGTTTCGACGAGGAATGAAGTAACGTTCGAAGTTCTCCATCACCTTCTCGAAATCTTGGCCCTCGGTGTCGGACAGCTTGAAGGTCTGTAAGACGTCTTCAGCTTGTGGTCCCATGATGTAAATGAGAGCGTCGACTTGGTGTGATGATGGTTGAGATGCCAGTCCTGATGCACTGTGGAAGCGCTTGAATCTCTTCTTCCACGCCGGCCATTCGTTAGGTGTTGTAAAACTGAAGGCTTCGGGTGGCGAGATGCGAAAAGTTGCCGTTACCGTTTGTTCGGTAGCACCGTTGTCGGCAGAAGTTGAGGGCTTGTCCATTGTTCCTTCGTTTGTAGTCGATCCTGCGCTTTACTAATTATTAGTAGACTCGCGGAGCGATCCTGCGCTTTACCAATCATTAGCAGACTCGCGGAGCGATCCCACTTCTGACACCATGTTTCGTTTTACGTTCTTTTACGAAGGGCACACATGGACAACCTTTCGTGCCGGAGTCAGGCTGAAGACTGACGTCTCGTTTATTAAATCTAAAACGAAATAAAAGAAAGGCGCCTCTGGTACGGGGCGCTCAGGTTACGCGCGAAGCGGACGAACGGATGTTTAGATCTCGGGCTCCGCGCGCGAACGGTTGCTCTCGCTCGGTCGCTTTGGACTTTGGAGCTCGCTGGCGTCGGCGCGTCGGCGACTCCATAACAGTTGGGTGGCGAAATGAAATTAACGCCGTTTACCAGACGGCAAGATTGTATTCGCGGCCAAGCGTTCCCGTTAAACTTTGCCGGGCAGATGCCTTTACTTCCAGACAGCGTGCTCAAAGCCGTGCAAAAGTGTTCCGGTGAAGACAAACAGAAGCAGCTCCAGAAACTGCTGGAACCCTTCTCGCCGATGTTCACAGAAAGACCTGGGAAAACCGATCTCCTACAGCACCGCATCGAAACCAAGGATGCACCTCCCCGGAGGTGCAATCCGAGACCCATAAGTGCTCACAAGCGCGAACTTCTTGATGCGGCGCTATCGGAAATGATCGACACAGGCGCAGTACGTCAGTCAAAAAGCCCGTGGGCTTCCCCGGTAGTCCTTGCTCCAAAGAAGGACGGCACAGCAAGGCTTTGTGTTGATTACAGGCGCCTAAATGAAGTGTCAGTCAGAGACAGTTACCCGTTTCCTAGTATTTCCTCAGTAATGTATGCCCTTGGAAACGCGACTGTTTTCACAACCCTCGATTGCAGCCGCGGATTTCTTCAAATCGAAGTTCATCCGGCTGATGTAAAGAAGACCGCATTCATTTGCCATAGGGGGTTGTTCGAATTCACTCGCCTTCCCTTTGGTTTGTCCAACTCTCCCGCCAGCTTTCAACGCCTAATGGACGTTGTCCTCGGTGACGCGAAGTACGAGTTTGCGATGGCGTACATGGATGACGTAGTGGTCTTTTCACGAACATTCGAGGAGCATCTCGTGCACCTTCAGATCATACTCGAACGAATGCGTCAAGCCGGCCTTACGATTCATCCAGATAAAGTCCAGTTGGCATCGCCTGTAATCAACCTTCTCGGATTTGTTGTGGATAACGGAACGCTGCGGCCGAATGAAGATAAGCTGCGCGCAATAACGGAGTACCCACCCCCTTATGACGTCAAAAGCCTACAGAGATATCTCGGGATGATTGCGTTTTATAGAGATTTTATTCCGCAATGCGCTGAGATAACTGAACCTCTGAACCGATTGCTCCGCAAAAAAACGAAATGGTGCTGGGGGCAAGAGCAGCAAACCGCATTCGCGTGTCTTTCAAGGGCTGTGACTGAAAACGCGTGCTTAAACCTGCCCGACTTGAATCGTCCGTTCGTCTTGCAGACCGACGCAAGCGATTACGGATTAGGAGCAGTCCTTCTGCAGGAACATGACAGCGTTCTTCGTCCCGTAGCTTTCGCCAGTCATACGTTAACCGGAGCGGAGCGAAACTACTCAACAACCGAAAAAGAGTGCCTGGCAATTATTTTTGCGCTTAAGAAGTTTGACATGTACCTTGACGGCGCTTCGTTTAGCATTCAAACTGACCACATGGCTCTCTCGTGGCTCAAAGGGCTTCAAAACCCTGCAGGACGACTTGCTCGATGGGCCCTTTCGCTCCAGCGCTACAAATACACAATCGAGTACAAGCGTGGAGTGGCTAACCACGTTGCAGATGCGTTGTCCCGTGCTCCACTTCTCGGGCAGGAAATGCAGGTGGATCCCGACTTGGTGGCACTGACCAATGCGGCGCCCATCACACCAGAGTCGCGGTGGGGAACCCTGGTGAGCAGAGAGGAGCTCCGAGCGGCCCAGCTGTCCGATGGACTTTGTCAGAAGGTGATGCGCCAGCTGGCAGAAGAAAACTCAGCCGACGCTGGGAATCCCAGAGACTTGGACTCATACCTGCTCAGCAGCGACGGCATCCTGCTGCGATACATCCCCCAGGCGGACGATGGGTCCAGCGGCCCGCCATTCCGGTCTGTAATACCACGTAAACTGCGTAAGTCATTTATAAGATATATGCATGATCCCGCCTTGGCAGGCCACAGCAGTGGGAGCAAAACTTACGAAAAGTTGTCCCAAATTGCAACGTGGCCAGGTATGAGGCAGGATGTGATGAGGTACGCTCGTAGCTGCCCGGTTTGTCAGAAGGCAAAACCCCGAGGTGGCCAACCACCAGGTTTAATGCAGTCGGTCGAAAGCAAGTACCCCTGGGAGTGTGTTGCCTGCGACGTTGTCGGTCCCTTTCCCCGTAGTCCACGCGGCAATCAGTATTTGCTAGTAGTGACCGACCATTTCACAAAATGGGTCGAAATGTTTCCTTTGCGCAAACTAGACTCTAAGAAAATCTGGGACTGTCTTCTCGAGACGTTCGCGCGCTTTGGCTTTGCCGCAACGCTTATTACAGACAACGCTTCTTATTTTGTTAGCAAGGTGTTCGTGGATGCGTGTAAGGCGCTAGGCATACGGCACAAACGGACTTCGCCATACCATCCACAGGCGAATATCACGGAAAGAGTAAACCGTAACCTGAAGCAGATGCTTGTATCGCATACAGAACGACACAAAGACTGGGACGCGAAATTAGCAGAAATGGCATTCGCTACCCGCACAACAATCAACCGGTCCACGGGTTTTACTCCGGCCCAACTTAACTTTGGAAAAGAGCTCGTGTTTCCCCTGGGAAACGGCCTCCTTTGCACAGATCCTGCGAGCATGCAGCGCACAACCACGCAGTTCGCAGAAGATCTCCGGAAGCGTTTCACGGAGAACCTGCGTGAAGCTCGAGAGAGCCTCGACGTCTCGAGACTGCAGCAGGCAAACCAGTACAACAAGGGGAGGCGAAATCTGCAGTTCAAGGTAGGAGATCTGGTACTGAGGCGAACTCATCCGCTGAGTGATGCTGCTAGAGGCTTCACGGCCTCTTTAGCAAAGAGGTGGGATGGCCCCTACCGTGTTAGTAGCAAGCTCTCCAACCTGTCTTATGAGCTGGTGCATTGTGAATCTGGTGAAGTGTGCGGGTCTATTCATGTCACCGACCTAAAAGCTTTCTATGAACCCGAGGAGGTAGATGTGTCGCAGGTTCCAGATGACGACTATCCGGACCACCTCTCGGAAGATTCCACACCGTCTCTACCGCGGTACAACTTGAGACGGCGGTGAAGACGACCGGCAGTAGCACGAGTTCTAAGTGTATTATCTTCATGCCCTCTTCGGTGTTTTGGGGGGGAGAAGAGAAATGGTCCGCGCTCCCGCATGCAGAGTGGGACAGGCATCTTTCGTGTGCGCGGCTACTTTTTCCTACCGCGCCATGGCCTCATGTTGTTTTTAATTTCTAGTTCCTCGTGCCAGACAGCGGCGACGCAGCTCCCATCATCAGACCACCCCCCATGGCTGCATCAGTACTGTCCGGAAGTACTGACGTCGGACCCGTGCTCGCTCATCTGAGAAGACCCTTGCTGACCCAGAAGGAAGGCCCCCCCGAAGACCATCAAAGACCTCCTCTGTTTTCGTTTTTGGAAGGGGGGAGATGTGTGGGCAACCTGGCGATTCCAAGCGGTTGGCCCAGGCTGCCCCTCCGACAATCATAAGTGGTCATCTTGACCACGAGGGGGCCAAGGGCAACTGGCCACGCGAGCGGCGCTCCGCCGCTGATAAAAGGCCGTCGCAGCGGATGCGCGGGGGCTGTTGGGATCGCGGCGCAGGCGATAGCGGTCATTAAATGTTTACGTGTTGTTGAACTGGTGTGCTGTGTCATTCTCCGAGACGGGTAGCAGCAAGGGAAATCCCACAAGCTTCGTAATTGAGTTTTGGAGTTTATTTCTTTCTTTCTTTTTTATCGGCAAATCCCGTAACCTTGTTGGCTGCTCACCTATGCTGAGGTGCTCGAAAATGGCCCGTCATTTGTGTCTTAAGCTGTAAGTCACAATATAAAACCACATTCACTAGCGTGCAGCCAACCTTTAATAAAATGTTACATCATGGCCAGACTATACTAAGGTCAAGCGTCGATGATAGAACTACACTGTGCCTCCAAAAGTGAAATAAAAAAAAATATCTAAAACTTTTTATGAGCCTGTATATTGCACATAGTGAAGAGTTTACTGAAAACGGGTCAGTACATATTCATCGCCGAGGGACTTAGTGTGAAATTCCTGGCGTGCTTCGCGGTCGCGGCGTCTTCGCGCCAGGATCCTGGAGAGGCTGGACCAGGCACCGTCGACAAGAACGTCGAGCACGTGGAAGATGTGGAGCGAAGAATAACCCAAGTAGACGCCCATCAGGCCGCCGATGCTCCGGAAAAGACTGGCTACCTGCGTCGCAAACAGGTGCGCAATGCGTACAGTTCTCAGGTCTAAAGTGTCCCGAGGAGGATTCTGAGAGCACCTAAATATGACGATAGTTCTCTCGCTGGAGGCTCTAAGCATCCTAGAAATACATAAATCATGACGATATGTGGCCGATTTCCCTATTAAAAAAAACCATCAAAGATCGCAACCCACCGATTTCATCTCGGGCGATGGGTGTAGCTAGAGCCACCAAATGAGCTGCGCTTAGAGTATTGGCACTCTGTTCCCCGACATTGCTGTGAGCGCTGCCATTTTGGTGCTTCTAGCGCAAAGCAGACCCAACAGTCGATCGTCGTGACTGAAAAGTGCGACTTCCTCAGCATTAGATTTGATGTTAGGAAGCACATATAATACTGCTTTGCTCTGTCGCGAACTGTTTAAACATTTGCGGAGGACGGCAAAAGCGTTTTCTGGCATCTCAGATAAACTTTTAGATACCTGGCAACCATGATTTTAAGATACAATATTTTGGTAAGTGTCGTTATCCTGAAGCGTAGCTTATTTTGTGGCACAAGGTGTAGCAAAAATCCCTCGATGAAAGTCACGCTTTCAACTACCGTCAACCATCGTTGCGGAAACACGCAAGACACGTGTCACGAGCGGGAGCTCTTCCGCCATTCGCTTCTAAGGGCCGCTCATTTCAGTGCTGAGCCGCCATGTGCTTCCAAGGGCCGTTCGAGACACGGGCCTCGTGCACTGGCGCATTTGTCACTAATTGCAAGAACAACGCAAACGCATCGAGGGGCTTAAGGTGTAGCATGTTCCGAAACCATGACCACTCTCACTAAATAGCAAGCGAAGGATCTTCGCGCCTCCTGCCGGTGAAAGCACGGAGGGATATCTCGAATGTGCGCGGCTCGTTACTCATACAGCCCAGCTACGATTCAACCCAGAGAGCGTGCGCTCGGGCGCTCAAGAGCTGAAGACCGGACTGCACTCCCGCAAAAGGCAAACAAAAAACACACACAAAAAGAGACAGCATAGTTTGTTGTATTTTAGACAATGATTTTTATTTTATTTTATTTATTTATTTCCTACTGCGCCCCGAACGGCATTACAGTAGGGGGAGTCACAATACAAAAGATGGATTTTTAACACACCATAGGTCATCAAGAAACATAAGTACGCAAAGTAATATACAAAATCGCACACGCATATAAACATAGAAAAGAAACAACCTTAGTCCGCATGGAAAGAAACACAAAAGCGTTGATAATATATTTGCGCTCAAATATATTGTTCAGAGACAATGCTCGACTTGCGAAAAAAACGAATCTGGACTTTGCAAGGAAACAATCTCGCTTGGCAAGCTGTTCCATTCTTTTATCGTTCGTGGGAAGAAAGAGTTACGAAACAAATCAGACTTTGACGTGCACTCCCTAACTTTTTGGTCATGATCTACTCTGCGCGATACATAAAATGGCCCAAGCAGGTAGTGTGATATTTGAATTTTAGATAAACCATAGGAAATACTGTGAAAACATTTTAGGCGCAAATACTTACGCATAGCAGCAAGCGATTTCCATTGCAAATCCTTATTTATTGCGAAGACACTGCTACGAAAGTTGTAATTATTTGTCACAAATCTAGCGGCACGGTTTTGAATTCTTCCAATTTTATCAATGCGATACTGTTGAGATGGATCGCATACAACACAAGCGTACTCGAGAATGAGCTTCACACAAGAAAAAAAGAGACTGTTTGAGGGATGGTGGAGCGCACGAGAAGTTTGTCCTCAGAAAACCCAGCATTCTACTAGCTTTCCCTGTTATGTAGTTCACATGTGAAAGCCATCTCAAATCATTAGAAAAAATTACCCCCACAATATTTAGCTTCTTTTTTAACGAATAAAGTTGCTCCGTGTAAAGTGTACGTTGAGTGGACAACGTTGCGTTTTGTTGTGAACCTTACATGACAACACTTCGGGATGCTCAAAGTCATTTTCTATCTTAAGCACCACAAACAAATTCTGTCTAAATCGCTTTGAAGAGCTGATACATCAAAGTTCGAATTAATGTCGGTACAAACAGCAGTCGTCAGCGTACAGTCTTATCTGCGAGGTGATTCCCTGGGTTATGTGATTTACAAAAATTAAAAAGAGGAGTGGCCCAAGCACGGAGCCCTGTGATACTCCGGAAGTTACACCAACTGGTGGAGACTTCACTCCATTTACAACTACACATTGTTTACGATCGCTCAAATAGTTAAAAATCCAATAGTACGCATTCCTATCAATATTTATACTAAGTTTTTCTAAAATAAAGCAGTGCGGTACCGTATCGAAGACTTTTCGGAAGTCCAAAAAAAAAAGGCAATCGACTTGCTTTCGACTATTCACCGATTGAGCTAAGTCGTGGGTAAATTCAGTCAATTGGGTGTCGCAAGAGGACCCGGCTCGAAAATCGTGTTGCGAGGGAGTAAAAAAAAAATTAGTATTCAAGTGCGAGATCAGATTACTATAAATAATGTGCTCCATTATCTTGCCTGAAACGCTCGTTAGCGATATTGGTCTGTAGTTCTGAACACTGCTCCTGGCTCCAGATTTATGTACTGGTACAACATTTGCATGTTTCCAGTCGTGAGGCAATGAACCACACTGCAATGACCGCGTAAAAGTAATGAAAAGATAACAACTAATTATGTCGGCACATGATTTGAGAACATGCTTAGGGATACCGTCGGGTCCGATCGCCTTTTCAATTTTAATGTTATTTAGTAAATTAAGAATTCTATTGTGACCTATCACAATCTCTGGCATTTGTACAAAACTACCATGATTTGCATGCAAAGGCTTCGCATTTAAATCCAAGGAAAAATAGAATGGAAGTAACGATTAAAGCAGGAGGCTTTAGCGCGTTCGTCGGTAGTTCACGAACCGTCTACCATAAGGGGCGGAGTTCCCAACGACTCTTTACGACTAGATTTAACAAACTTCCACATTTGCTTTGGATTTGCTTCGACCTTGCCTTCGAGAGAGTTAATATAGCCACTCTTCGCTATCACGGCCTTTCTCTTGAATTCAGCTTGAATATCTTTCAGTTTTGCATACGTATTTTTATTTCGACTGGCTTTGTATTTGCTATATTCTCCTTTTCGTTTGGTAAGCAGACTGCGAAGTCCTTTTGACATTCATGGCTTATCTTTTCTACGCGTAGAACTGATAGTGCGGGAAGGAATGAATAATAGAGCGCTCCACTGGAAAGGGAGAGGTCCCTCGTTCGATACCCGGACGAGGCGGATTTTGTTTTCGGTCACGCACCAGTCACCTAGCTGTGTTTGGACGTTTGCGTTTGTCCTTTGATCCTTTCGATCACCTTCTCCGGGGATTATTATTGTCATTCTTGTCTAGCTGCTTGCACCTTTGCATTAATTGAATTATAACCAACAGGGAAACTAAAATACTGACCAGGGGGCTTCTCAAAATGATATTTTTCGCCTAACAAGTGCGTTCCAAAAAGAGCGACCTCGCTGCCGCCGTTGTGCGCTATGAGGTTTGCTAGGGCGGTTTCTTGTAAGTCTCGCCGGTCGCCATGCTAATGAACTTTGGTTGTGTCTTTCTATACGCGGACGGGGTGTGCCTTAAATCGTTCGATTTTTGGTTTTTCGCGTCAAGACCGACTGCGTAATTTAGGGTAGTCGGCAACATAAAAGAGCATCGGCTGGTGCTTCAGCTTTATACGTAACAAACGATTTTAATGCGTAACGGTTCGGAAAGAAGTAAAACTGACTAAGCATGGGTCTATGCATTCCAAATTTATCCCCGTTGAATTCTACTGAGTACGTACGGGCCGTTACATGTCACACCTATCTTTTGACATTATTAAAATTACAAAAGCACCCTCTTATAATCGTGGCACGTTGCCATTACACTCAACCATCGCGTATTCTTTTTGATTACCTCCACGTCCCTGCATTCGGGACATTAACTCTCTACTGCGTGCATCTATATAAAAGAGTCCTAGGACACCTAAGCACTTCTTATGAGTTGTGAAGGCGAAAGCATGCAACCTGTGACGTATTGCTTCTGCCTCGCGTTGTCGAAGGGCCTCGCCCTTTTGCCGCCTGAGATGCTTTGAGTCGCGATCCGCTTGCGCCTAACGCTTTCGAAAGGCTTTGTTTTGTCCCCTAACGCGTTGCGCCGCTGTTCGTTCCGCCCGCCGTGTATTCGGAGACTTAACAACGATGGCGTATTTCGCTGCCTGCCTCCTCGCTCGTTGTGCTACGTAAGTCCGCTCCCTTAGTACGCCCGCGTGTACTTGCGTGGACGGGCAGGCTTCGCTACTGCCGAGGTTGCGGCCGCCGACGTTGAGACGCCGCCATGTTCGTCGGCGTCGAGAGCAGTAGAAGCGGCCGAGCGCGCGCCACCTTGTTCCTTTTACCGGCGCGCTGCCGGCCCAGGGCCCGCAGCGCCATGGGGTGGCGTCCCATGAAACTATGACGCGCGCCAGCCAATGGCAGCCTATCCATGAAATCGCTGCCACAGACTACAGGCTTCGCTCCATTGGGACAGGAGAATTTAGGTTCCGTTTGGCGCGCGGTTTCAAAAGCTGATTACGCCGGTTCTCAAATATTCCTCTATCGGCAAATATTTAAAATCGGGGCAGTCATCTAACAAGGGCCGAACGCATCTGATCACTATAATATTCCCCAAACTTCTCCAAACCATTTTTCAAACCAAGCGACTTTGGACATTCTGCGGTACTAAAACCTGAAATAATTTACCGTCTTCAGCCACGAATTCATATACTTCGAAAGTTAATTAAAGCACGATGCGTCTATAAGGAATATGTCTGCCCTCATCTTGACCCTCATTTGCTTATGAGATAAATATTTTTTCAGTGTCACAATATGATTGCTGTCATTCATTTTATTTCGGCCGTTTTTAAATTATCTATCCATTTGCTTAACCTGACATTATGCAGTTTTTTATGTATTTTGTGTCTTCAATTGCAGTGCCATTCATCGTAATATTTTATTAAAATGGTCCGAACTAGCCAAATTGGCTATGTGCCTAGATGGTCCAGTAATGTCCAATGTACATTAAATGTACTTTTATATTAAAGAAAAAAAAAAGATCGAGTTTTAATTGTTTCGTCGACGGAGTCGCTCGCCACGGATGTGCGTTTCAACAACACCAAATCCGATGCCAATAACTAAACGTCTGACGTGACAATCCGTTTCGTGAAACCGTCCTATTTTACAATGTCCAGCTCAGATAGTGCAGCGAAATAAAGAAGAATAATAGCAACATTTAAACACGCTTCCGGAACTATTGGGCAATCGCATATTATGGCTCGAATTGCGAAAGACACTTTAATAATTGAGATTGTTTTCATTTTGCATTTTATTGTCGAAGGGTAGCTACAGCGGGATTGGGCATTTAATGCTTACCGTGGACTTGGGCTCCTTGCGCCTCAAGAGAACCTTGGTGGTCTTCATGTAGATCTGAATCCTGGCGTGAATTCTGCGCAAAACAGAGCGAAAGGTTAAAGTAGGAACTTGATGTTGCGTCGGAAAACAGATACCACGAGGGAGAATGAGAATTTACGTGATATTACGAGTCAAAGCTTACACTACGGTGGAAAGAAATACGCAAGGCGGAAACACAGTGAACTTGAAATAGCTTGTTCAGGTGGGCTAGTTGGATAAGCTAGGTTGTAACTAAGCGTTAATAAGAATGGCTTGCTTGCCTAGTGAAAAAGTTTAAAACGCATGCAAACTAATTGCAAGTCATCTCACGAACGTAGCTCGGAAACTAATATATATTCAATGTGACCCCTTCTCACATTTTCTATGTTTTTATTCGACCCTTTTTCACGACTGATGCGCCCAGTGTTTAACTCCGTAGAATTTGATAATTCCATATCGCTTTTGTCACTCCGGCAAGCTTTTAATTAGAGTATATGACCATCAAGGCGCCCTTACACTTGCGGATTCGCGGTGGGATTCGCGCGGCCGGAAAGTGGTTATTACAACCGGGGGTGGAGAAATCGACTCGTCCCTGGTGGAAATTTTGGATAAGTCCGGGACGCATATCCAAAGTTTTCCGCATGCGGCGAGTTGATTTCGTCACACGGCTCGAAAGTCCCCTTTCCGCCTTTATAGATCCGCTCGCGAATCCGCTAGTCTAAACGTGCAATTAGGCCTAATCGGTGGCCTACTCCATCTTCGTTTCCTCTTGAATCCGACTGCAGACAACGCTACAGTCGAATGAAGCCAATCAAGCAACAGAAGAAGTGCATTGTCACGATACTCGTTTCTTTTTCTTTTTTTGCGACGTTTTCTATTACTCAACTATAAACCAATCACGTGTGTGATTGATTTAACCGTCGACAACAGACGGCCAAAGACGACGAGGGCCTGGCGATTAACGTTTGGAGCCGCCTGATTGGCTCCATCAAATCGCAGCGTTGACTCCAGTTGAGCTTAAAGTGAAACGGAATATAAGGACAAATAATGCTGGCAGTGAAAACACGCCTGATGATGTATGATGGGCCAAAATATTGGGGTGAAGAAACAGTTAGAGAAGCCATTCCCACGGATGGCACATTGGTACCTGGTTCAATGTGGCACGAGTATGAAGACTACGTTCTCGCCGAGTTTATTTTAGACGCTTTTATTTCTTGCTTTAGATTCGAAGCAAACATTTGGTGGCGAAGCGCCATCCTAGGCAAATACGCCTTGCTGAGAGCCAAATTGGCTTCTCGGACTTCATCACGGAACATTGAACTTTCTACTTTCATTTAGTCGAAAGAGAAACCCCCACAGCACTAAATTTCCACGAAGTGTATTGACTCCGTCATAACCATATTCGAGAATCACGCACATTTTGACTGCGTAGATTAAGGATGAACTTACTTTTTCCGATCCGGCGATTCTTCCTGTAGAATGTATTCTGGTTTCACCTGAAGCAGATCAAACATAATATTAAGCTCTAGATTTTCGAACCGTGTGACCCAATTGTACCCTCAAGGCCAATAATGGGCGAGGCAGACGAAAGGATCAGGGCGTTTCGTAGTTCAAGACATTTCGTACTTCAGGGGATATTCAATGTTGACCGGGATTCTCAGAGTGGAAATGAAAAAATCAGACAAGCGCAAAAATACATCAGCTTTTCAAACTATTCCCTGTGGGCGTCCGGGCACTACTGCCATTGTTTTTGGTAGGCTCCTGATTCGTTTGGCGTAGAAAAAAGTGGGCTGCACTGGACTGCAGTCGGGGAAAGTGTCCGCGCGGTAGACACCGACTGTCGTTCTTTGCGAAACTGTTTCACCATTTATACACTCCTGTCCGTAACATTGCTTCTTTCTCGTACTGTGCTTGCAATCATCTCAAAATTTCAATTGGTTTAGTCTTTTTCATGAGAAATTTGATCATGCATCGCTACACTACAGCCACAGACGGATTGCTTGCTGGTGGAACTGCTACGCACAAGGTATAAGGAGAGAATTACCTTAACGTCTTTCACAACTTTCATCATGATACACATCTTCAGCGATTTCTTATGAACAAATATTGCGCTCAATCTTTAACGACCCTTGTATGGTTCCTTAGAAGCTATATTGTGTTCGGCTACTTCACTCACAATAAAACTACACCGTCAAAAGGCACTTTGTGTGACAACGATCTTTGACCGCTGGGCAGCATAACGGCCCCACTAGTCCACCTCTAGGGTGTGTTGTCCCTAAGCAACACTTCATTTTTTTTAATTGATTCATCTTCAATCTTCACTAGAACCATGCTCTAAATTCTACACCGGTGATTGGATTTTACACTGAACAAAACGGCTGTCTAGCGAAAGCATCTATCAGCCCTCAGCTTTCTTTTGTTTCTTTTTAGCGGCGGGTTTTAATGTTGGAGAGGGGATACAACCATCGCATTTGTTGCTGATAAGTCGAGAACAAAACCCATGGGGACACCAACAACGAGAAAAATATGATCGTGGTTCCGACGCAGCTCTCGGCTGACGTAGCCGAACGCTTGGTGAGCGTTCGGTTTCGGAATGATGTTCAATCAGTGAATTACCAATTGAACACGAGTACTTAGCTAACGCTAAAGAGGCACTCGAGTTCAACTTGTGCCCTGCGCTTCGTGAACCCCACAAAGCATTGTGTTGAATAAACACCCGCTCCGACGTTTTCTTCCCTCGTACGGGCTCCGATTGTGGCAAATTTACGTTGTGTGTGAGCTGCTGACTCTCTAACAAGGAACGCTGAGACTTTCAGAAGGGAAGGGAACCGAAAAAAAAAATCCAGTCATCGCCGCAGGGAGTGCTAAGGGACAAAAAGCGCCCCTGATTAGATCTCCTGGCCAATAACCACAAACACTCTGACATACTTCAGGGTGAATATTGTACCATGATGTACTCAACATACCAAGCTTAGCTCTAACAATGGCGACTAATATCACGTCCGTACGGTCATGTACTCCCATGGCAAAACGTACGTGTCCTGCACCACTTTTGCCACTGAGACCGCATGGGCATAACCATAATCGAGTCTCAGTAGCACCTCTCATTGCTTGAATTTATTATAAAAACATTTCACTGACTGGTGTTTTGATGTTCTAGGGGGATCGATGTGCCGTCAGTCAGAGACGCCTGAGAGTACCACTGGACCCGACCGCTGGTCATGCACTCGGTTTTGGCCTGTTGGTTGTTCCTATATTCGGTGGCTTTTGAAAATTCTCGCGTTCGGAATATAGACATATTAGTTAACCCAATTATTTACACTTCCGAGTGAAGCAGTGCATATAAATTGCTAAGCGCAACCATTTTACGTTCAATATATCTAGATATTGTATGCTTACCAGGTGACTAGCCCAAGCAAGACTGCTCGGAGAGGTGTCGTAGTAATGAATCCTGGGTAAAATGAAAAAGGTAAAAAATAAGAGAAGTGAACGTTTGTTATATGTATATTCTCGGCAAATCCAACACTGAATCATGTCCTCCCTTGCCATCAAAAAGCTGTTTTATAATATGACGAGTGATTGCTACTAGAAAAGAAAACTTTCACTTTGCACTTTACTTTAAAAAAAAAACAAAAAAAAAGATCAGTCTTTACATGATAACCGTCTAAGCTATTGCACACTCCACGAACATGGGAAACAAAGGGGGCACACTCAGGTTATTGCTTGCATTGACGTCACACCTGCTGCCATCGTGGTGGACTTCCTGCTCAGCCCGCATCTTCTGCAGCATACATTTGGCAAAACTATATTTTTTTCAGAACGAACGAGTAGGATTGTTTACCACCATGGTGCCTTTACGGCATGTGCAAGTCATGCATTGTATGAAGCCCTGTACACATAATAAACAAAATCCAATACGCCCTGAGAGAAATACCTCATTTTCGAGGACATCATCCCGAATTTTATCAATGATTTTATACTTGAGAAATGATGACGTCATGGTTTTTGCAGGAACTTGCTCGCAAACAAAGCCCGTCATTTGATTGGACATTCGCTTAACTAGACTTGTTAACAACAGCAAGGGGTTGGACATGGAAAACACTTACTCGCACGCAGTAAGACATTTGCAGGTGATAAGTTTCTGGAGGATCTGAGCTTCAACCGCCCTTTCACAGTCACCTGAAAATAAAGCAGAACACTTAAAGAACGAAAGACTATAACAAGGATTCTGCGATAACGTTTCCTCGCTATGCAGCTTCAACATCCAATGCGCCGCTTCATAAACCTCACCTATTTTAGAGCTGTTCAAATGAAAGTAAAAGGAATTGCTATTTGCACAAAGGAATAATTCACCATTGCGATTTCCAGAAAAGCAACAGCTACGCGATTCAACGATCTCTGAGTGCCTGATTGACGCCAAAACATGTTTAATGAAGGTTTAGCACTGTAGGATGTCGCACCGTAAAGAATGGGCACGAGCCCGAAGCTGAGTGTCCGCCTGCGCGATGACTGAACCGGAGTCTTAACCAAACCCTGATGTAGAACCCGTGTTCGGTCTGTACCCACATTCCGTCGCAGAGTGGTCTGGTCAAACTTTGGCTAGTAGGCTATACACGTCTCCCAGATAATCATGTGTATTATGCCACACCGAGGCGGTGGCGCTTCGAGCGTGTTTCCGGCAATATCGGTCTAGAACTGTCAGAAAAAAGACCATGGCGTGGCGAAGGAACTATGTCGTCTCGCTGAAATCGTGTCTTTGCCTTAACATGAAACAGGTTTGCATACACTTTAAAGAATGTCCTTTCTTTTTCGGAGCTTTCAACACGTAAATTATAGAATACCGAATCTGGACGCGGCCCAGCTTCACTGTTTGTTTCGAATAGAAGACTGACATCTTGATCACAGTCACAATTTCGTTATTATATTATTCTCGTTGGAGATTAAACTAGACTTCCTATACTCTGTCTGTCATAAGTCGCAGTTCACTTATTGTCAAATATAGACCGTGTTATTGTGGCGGCCGCCATGTTGAATTTTGACGTAGCTGAGGTAAATGAAAATAGCAAATCCCTTCACTTGCTGAAATGAGGGCGCTATAATTGAAAGGATTCTTGCGAATAGTTCTACTTTTTGGGGGGTGCTAATTTTTTTTTTTTATTGTAAAGTTACGCTTAAAGCATTTGCTAAATTGTTGTCGCCCCACCCAACACGCAAAATCTTCAAATGGCAAACGACACACCAAAACGGTCTATAAGTCCTGCCAAAACGAGCAACGCGATCATAATCGTCGTCAAGATTAAAAGAGCTACCTTTTAGCATGTCGGGACAGACCGGTGATTCCATGACGCGTGGCTCCAGGACCCGGATATGATTGTAGGAGCGGCAGCCGCACGTCTCAAAGATGTGCACTTGATAGCAGTACTCGTCGCAGGCCTGTACACGAGTCAGGGGTACCTAGCTTGGTTTAAAAACACCGATATCCCGAGAACAACCGAGGAAACAAAGTACGGCCGCTCAAAAAGTGTCGCACAGAGCTACAAACGTTCATTGACACCAACCATACATCATAGTCTTTCCTTAAACTTCGATGCTTTATTTCTCTTTATTCATTATCTGCCCACCAAACTCAGCTCTACGCGAAACGCAAGTTCGTCTGCTTCTTTTGCAGGGGTTGTGATGACGTCAGAAAGCCGAGCTCTGATCGGCTCTGATTAGAAGGATAGGGGGTAGACCTCAAAGCAAGCTGCCTTCCACTCATGGCCAGAAATTTGTGACAAGCTGTTCTAGTTCACTTATTTACCGACACGTGGCGTATTCACCTTTAACTTTTACGTCGTGTGCAAATTCCCGCCAAACCGAAATGCGTTCCGCGTGCAATGAATAAAATTGTGAAAAATAGAAAATAGAGCTACGTTATCAGAGCTTCTCAAACAGTACTACAGAAAGGGGGAAGATCAATTGATGGACAGCACAAAGAACACGCAGAGAGCGTGCTGACGCGGCAGTAAAACCCGCGCCAGTGTTGGTGGTTAATTCGACGAGACGGGTTGTTTGTGTGTGTCAGTGTGTGCGTGCGTCCGTGCGTGCGCGTGTGCGTGTGAACGCGCGCGCGTGTGTGTGTGCGTGTGGTGGGGGAGAGTGTAAAAGCAGCCAGTGAGCGCATTTTGAGGCAAACAAACGCAAGACGGGCGCGAAGAGCGAACGAGCACGCCGTATCAGCGCTTCCCGGTTGCAAGAAGTCGATAACACTATTATTCCGCGTTTTCATATCTAGCGATATGGAAGCAAAAAAGTCAGATCTGCGGAAGAATTCCGAACAAGTATTCGAAAAACTACCCGACAATACATACGCGATATTTTTGGAAAGTTGTTTGCAGATTGGCGAGTGTGTCGAGTAAACTACAACAAAAAGGATCCATATTTTGTGTTGCCTAAATTAGGCTTTCATGAACTCCACAACCATCGTATCGCTACACTGCCTCCGCTGAAGTCATCAGGAGCGAAATATTCTCTTTGGTATGACCACTTGCTGTGCTGATGTCTGGCTTCCTTTTTTCTTGGGATTTTTCTTGAAATTGGTAAAACTGAAAAACTCCGAACTGAAATTTTTGAATTAAATGAAACCCCAGGTTAACTGGAAAAATTGCTTTATTTCTGTTGACCCCGAAAACAAACCGGCCTTTTTCCGCGAGGCTGCTCTCTTCTGCTGCAATTATTGTTTCTACATGGGCCACTTAGTGATAACTGGCGCGAATAGCATTGTGTGTTGTAAAAACGCGATAGATGTGCAATAGCTTTTACGACGTAAGCCCTGATAAACCCTGCTTTCTGGTCGACACCAGAAATAGATACCGAAAACAGAGAACTTTGAAAAAATGAACACCCAAAGACACCCTTAAATTTAAAAAAGAATACACAAAAATACGGAACCCTACCTATAAGTTATAACGAAATCTAAAAGCTGCACCAACATATACGAAATCCAGCTTATAATTAGGATTCTGCGTTTTCGGAGTTTATTTCTGCTTAAAATCGCGGAGTGTTGTTTAGTGCTTATTTTTTACCATAAATTCGGAGTTCTTTGGAGCTTTCTTTCATCGTACAGAGTTTTTCGGCTTTTTCGGTGAAGTGAACGAAAGGTTGAAAACAGCAGTTTGTGAATTTAGTAAAAGTATCCTTTTCAATGAGAAACGTGTTCGACGATTCCCCTTTTTTAAAATAGAAGCCAAACGGAAGTTCTTTGTGATCATACAAACGAAAGTTGATACTGCGAGGGCCTGAAAAAGGCCTGCAGTTTTTCAAATAAATAAATAAATATTAGATATAGAGAAGTAGAGCAAGACTTGTTCGAAGATCCCTGGAAAATATTAAGACCAGTAGGATTCATAGCAGTTGGCGGTCCTGAAAAATCTGAGTTTTTTGGGTAAATATGAATATTAAAATATTTTACCGGAAGTATTTTTTCGATTTTATCGAATTTGTCCGAAAACACAGAAGCATACTTATAGTACTCACGTCCGCCCCAGAAACCAGAATACGCCTAATATATTTAGAAGCCTTTATTAAGTAAATGGAGGAAGGATCTCCACTGTGACGATAAAAATAAAAAGTCGGTTTAATTATGCGAACTGTGTTAAAATAGAAGGAAATAATGAATTATTTATTTTGGAGGTACCGTTGAACTGTACCCGACCGTCATCTCGATCCTTTCAGTGCGAGCGCTCTCTCCTTCCTCTTTCTTAGTTTCTTCCGTGTCTATTTAGTCTCCGGAAGCTTGCACCTTCTTTTTCTTAGTCTACAATACTTAATGATATCCCCAAACGTACAGAATTACGCATTCAGAACCCGTCTAAAACTGTACCGCGCTATTCATATAGTCTCATTCTCGATTTATTAGCGTGTCAGATCTTAGGCAACGTAAGTTCATTCATCCTCTCTAGACTCGTCGACTAATCTCGCTTTTTTGCTTACTTCATCGGTTCCTTCAAAACTTCGGTCAGTCCAGTTCACCTCTTTTGGAACCACTGCCAAGCGGGGCAATGCCAGCTCCAACGGCAAGGCTAAGTCCGTCCTGATATTTTTTTATAGCGTTGCTCCCCCCCCCCTCTCTGTCTGTCTCTCTCTCTCTCTCTCTGCCTCTCTTTCTTTCTATTTTATTAAGAACCACCGGATTCTTTTCGTAAAAAGCAGCGAAAGCTTCCAGCGAATATTTCGTTCAGCATCCATCCTTTCAAAACCTCAGCACTTCCTCGTGCCATCCAGAACTCAAACGATCTTTCCGACAATAATTGACACCATATCAGATCGCAAAAAGTTGCGCGGTGCACTGGTTAACAGTTTCTTTCCACCAGGCTGGCACTCAACAAACTGAGTTTTTTCTTCTGTTGTTGAGCTATTGTAACCCTTACATTGTCTTCTTGCTCCCAAGGGCTTACTTATCAAAGCACGTTTATTCCGATTATCACAAAACGTTCGTCTGCCGTCGAAGGAATATTCTAAACTGTATCTTTGTTTTTTGTGTGTCACTATTGGGCTTATTCACATGTCATCACTTTTTACATTAGTGCTACATACCTCTTCCGCGGCAGACGTTTTCAGCGCTCAAGAATAAATAAAGTTGTGGCTACGCTTTCCGTGAGAAAGTCGGGAAATGCGTGAAATACATTTGTTTATTGTTCATTTTTGTTTATTTATTACCTACAGTTCGCCCTTGGGGCATTATTATTCTCGTTTATTTATTACCTACAGTTCGCCTTGGGGTATTAATATTTAAATGGCGTGGAGAAGTTCGCACAAATATGTGGCCGAGGACTCGAGATTGCCTTTTCGAGTAACCAGACACTTCGTTTGTTTTGACGTTCGCTCGCTATGTAATACTTCACCTCAGCTTTCAGGCCCACGTGACAAACTCCCACAATTCAGCTCAAAACGGCGTTATGACCATATCAGGAGTTCTTAGTACTTATCAGAAATTTGCACACGCCACCACGTTTTTGGAGCATGACATAAGAGCAGTAGTGAGGACTGCTGCACCGAGATTGTGAAGATTATTCACATTTCAAGAAACAGGCTGCTGCGCATGTGCGTTGTATATAATCAAAAACACGTACGTGTGGAAAAATACAAATGTTGTTCTGTCAACAACATGAATGATATTGCCTTTTTCACTTCCGCATAATTCCAGCGTAACTTTCTGATACTCCTATCAGAAAGGTAGTTCCAAAAGTGCAATGCAACGCCGTTCTTATTCTAATGTGTGAGTACTACTCCGCTGACACAGCGGCCACCGAGCGAGATTGGTTCCTGCTAGTAAGAAGAGGAAATCGGAGGATTTAGGAACGACTTTATAACTCCACAGTAAATTCAGCTGAAACGAGCGGAACTCCCGAATCTTTGATTTTGTCCAAACGCCGAGGTCTAGTATAAAAACTAATTCGAGTAAATATGCGATATATTCCTGAAGTATGCAATCTTTGGTCCTATTCCGTTAATTGCTTTAAACGGACACAGTCGTTAAAATTTGATCATATAGCATGACCTCACTACAATGATTAGAGCCTGTGTTCCTCAAGGCCTTCAAATACTCTAACAAAAACGTCGTGAGCTTATGTTAATGTCTGCCCTCACACATCATAAAGTTAAAAAAACCTTTCTCAGTTTTCACGTCGGTCGGTCTGTCGAGGGGGGTGGCGGTTGCAACCACATAAGATATCGCACCTTCGGTGGTCGCACGGACACGTGATCATGATCATAAGGGATCACCTGTCCATCGTCACTGAGGTCACGTGACCATAGCCCGTGGGGTCCCGTCCACCACGTGACCACATAAGAAATAGCGCACCTTTGATGGCCACACATGGTCGCGTGACTGAGTCGGAAGCAACCTGACAATACTGATAATAGCGCACCTTTGCTGGCCACATGTTCATGCGTAAGCGTCGTTTGCTTGTGGGTGGGGGTCACGTGACCATGGCCCATCGGTTTTCGTCCACCACGTAGCCACACTAGAAATAACGAACCTGCTGGTCGCACGGTCACGTGCCCATGATCCGTGGGGTCACGCGTGACCGTCGACCACTACGTGATCCCCCCGCAGTACCCTTCCGAAGCATCTTCAGAATTCCAAAAAAGCACTCACGGAAGAAGCCATATAAAGGACCTCACGGAAGTCGACAAAGATTCATGGAGGTTCCATAACAGTTCCAGACCCCTTTAACGAAGAAGCGTTTACGCCATAAAAGACGGTGCAAAATGCTGCGAGTTCCATGAGAATCTCCTACACGATTTGGTTTATAATTTCTTATTTATAGCTATATCTAATTTTTCTCTTCAATGAACCGCAGCAAACGTTACGATTCATCCCAGCCAACCCAGCCCGGTGAGCGTGCCACATGACTTTACATTTTTCGCACTGCTGCGCAATACCGTCTCATCACGTGGCGCACCCCTCGGTGTTGGTTTGGTTCCGAGGTTCGTGAAGTACCTTTCTGTTCATTTCTGACTGAGACAGAGTAATACCCGTTTCTTTCTCAATGCTCTTTATTCCAGGGCTAACATAATTTTCTACAGTAGTACGCTTCCGGCCACCGTTTTATTGAACAAAGACTGAGGGTCTGGCTACTTTGTTAGGAATGGGGAGATCAAAGTTAGTGTTAAAGAAAAAACATAGCTTAGCTTATCACTTCGCGTCCGCATACACGATGCACGCACGCGCGCACGTTGCGCTTTTAGAATTGCTTTGAAGGCTCGTTGGGCGTTGTCGTGTTGTCCATGGGCCAAGCAGTTTGGCGAGTCTGAAAGGTTTCAGTGTTCATCCGCTCAGATGTTGTTTCTATGATATCTCCTCGAACCTTGGTCTCTCTATACTCAAGTGGTAGACGACGCGAAATATATAATTTTCATCCCTCTACTACATGCTGGTATCATGGCAAATACTTGAAAATAACTCTATTTTGAAAAAAAAAAAAAACGCTTCAAAGTGGACCTGGTTTTTCAGTACTGACGGTTTCGCCCTACTTTTCAAATTTGAGCACACGCGCCTTCACAGGGAACTTTTGGAGCACGGCTCATGCACCCATTCTGAGCGAAATATATAATTTTCATCCCTCTACTACATGCTAGTGCCATGGCAAATACTTGGAAATAAATCTGTCTTGAGAAAAACCGCTCCGAAGTGGACCTGGTTTTTCCGTTTCGACGGTTTCGTCCCATTTTTAAAGTTTGAGCACCCCGCGCCTTCACAGGGAACTTTTGGAGCACGGCTCATGCACCCATTCTGGGCGAAATATATAATTTTCATCCCTCTACTACATGCTAGTGCTATGGCAAATACTTGGAAATAAATGTGTCTTGAGAAAAACCGCTCCGAAGTGGACCTGGTTTTTCCGTTTCGACGGTTTCGTCCCATTTTTAAAGTTTGAGCACCCGCGCCTTCACAGGGAACTTTTGGAGCACGGCTCATGCACCCATTCTGGGCGAAATATATCATTTTCATCCCTCTACTACATGCTAGTGCCATGCAAAATACTTGGAAAAAAATCTGTCTTGAGCAAAACCGCTCCGAAGTGGACCTGGTTTTTCCGTTTCGACGGTTTCGTCCCCATTTTTAAAGTTTGAGCACCCCGCGCCTTCACAGGGAACTTTTGGAGCACGGCTCATGCACCCATTCTGGGCGAAATATATAATTTTCATCCCTCTACTACATGCTAGTGCCATGGCAAATACTTGGAAATAAATCTGTCTTGAGAAAAACCGCTCCGAAGTGGACCTGGTTTTTCCGTTTCGACGGTTTCGTCCCATTTTTAAAGTTTGAGCACCCGCGCCTTCACAGGGAACTTTTGGAGCACGGCTCATGCACCCATTCTGGGGCGAAATATATAATTTTCATCCCTCTACTACATGCTGGTGCCATGGCAAATACTTGGAAATGAATCTGTCTTGAGAAAAACCGCTCCGAAGTGGACCTGGTTTTTCCGTTTCGACGGTTTCGTCCCATTTTTAAAGTTTGAGCACCCGCGCCTTCACAGGGAACTTTCGGAGCACGGCTCATGCACCCATTCTGGGCAAAATATATAATTTTCATCCCTCTACTACATGCTAGTGCCATGGCAAATACTTGGAAATAAATCTGTCTTGAGCAAAACCGCTCCGAACTGGACCTGGTTTTTCCGTTTCGACGGTTTCGTCCCAATTTTAAAGTTTGAGCACCCGCGCCTTCACAGGGAACTTTTGGAGCACGGCTCACGCACCCATTCTGGGCGAAATATATAATTTTCATCCCTCTACTACATGCTAGTGCCATGGCAAATACTTGGAAATAAATCTGTCGTGAGAAAAACCGCTCCGAAGTGGACCTGGTTTTTCCGTTTCGACGGTTTCGTCCCATTTTTAAAGTTTGAGCACCCGCGCCTTCACAGGGAACTTTTGGAGCACGGCTCATGCACCCATTCTGGGCGAAATATACAATTTTCATCCCTCTACTACATGCTGGTGCCATGGCAAATACTTGGAAATAAATCTGTCGTGAGAAAAACCGCTCCGAAGTGGACCTGGTTTTTCCGTTTCGACGGTTTCGTCCCATTTTTAAAGTTTGAGCACCCGCGCCTTCACAGGGAACTTTTGGAGCACAGCTCATGCACCCATTCTGGGCGAAATATATAATTTTCATCCCTCTACTACATGCTAGTGCCACGGCAAATACTTGGAAATAAATCTGTCGTGAGAAAAACTGCTCCGAAGTGGACCTGGTTTTTCCGTTTCGACGGTTTCGTCCCATTTTTAAAGTTTGAGCACCCGCGCCTTCACAGGGAACTTTTGGAGCACGGCTCATGCACCCATTCTGGGCGAAATATATAATTTTCATCCCTCTACTACATGCTGGTGCCATGGCAAATACTTGGAAATAAATCTGTCTTGAGAAAAACCGCTCCGAAGTGGACCTGGTTTTTCCGTTTCGACGGTTTCGTCCCATTTTTAAAGTTTGAGCACCCGCGCCTTCACAGGGAACTTTTGGAGCACAGCTCATGCACCCATTCTGGGCGAAATATATAATTTTCATCCCTCTACTACATGCTAGTGCCATGGCAAATACTTGGAAATAAATCTGTCGTGAGAAAAACCGCTCCGAAGTGGACCTGGTTTTTCCGTTTCGACGGTTTCGTCCCATTTTTAAAGTTTGAGCACCCGCGCCTTCACAGGGAACTTTTGGAGCACGGCTCATGCACCCATTCTGGGCGAAATATATAATTTTCATCCCTCTACTACATGCTGGTGCCATGGCAAATACTTGGAAATAAATCTGTCTTGAGAAAAACCGCTCCGAAGTGGACCTGGTTTTTCCGTTTCGACGGTTTCGTCCCATTTTTAAAGTTTGAGCACCCGCGCCTTCACAGGGAACTTTTGGAGCACGGCTCATGCACCCATTCTGGGCGAAATATATAATTTTCATCCCTCTACTACATGCTAGTGCCATGGCAAATACTTGGAAATAAATCTGTCGTGAGAAAAACCGCTTCAAACTAGACCTGGTTTTTCCGTTTCGACGGTTTCGTCCCATTTTTAAAGTTTGAGCACCCGCGCCTTCACAGGGAACTTTTGGAGCACGGCTCATGCACCCATTCTGGGCGAAATATATAATTTTCATCCCTCTACTACATGCTAGTGCCATGGCAAATACTTGGAAATAAATCTGTCGTGAGAAAAACCGCTCCGAAGTGGACCTGGTTTTTCCGTTTCGACGGTTTCGTCCCATTTTTAAAGTTTGAGCACCCGCTCCTTCACAGGGAACTTTTGGAGCACGGCTCATGCACCCATTCTGGGCGAAATATATAATTTTCATCCCTCTACTACATGCTGGTGCCATGGCAAATACTTGGAAATAAATCTGTCGTGAGAAAAACCGCTCCGAAGTGGACCTGGTTTTTCCGTTTCGACGGTTTCGTCCCATTTTTAAAGTTTGAGCACCCGCGCCTTCACAGGGAACTTTTGGAGCACGGCTCATGCACCCATTCTGGGCGAAATATATAATTTTCATCCCTCTACTACATGCTAGTGCCATGGCGAATACTTGGAAATAAATCTGTCGTGAGAAAAACCGCTCTGAAGTGGACCTGGTTTTTCCGTTTCGACGGTTTCGTCCCATTTTTAAAGTTTGAGCACCCGCGCCTTCACAGGGAACTTTTGGAGCACGGCTCATGCACCCATTCTGGGCGAAATATATAATTTTCATCCCTCTACTACATGCTGGTGCCATGGCAAATACTTGGAAATAAATCTGTCGTGAGAAAAACCGCTCCGAAGTGGACCTGGTTTTTCCGTTTCGACGGTTTCGTCCCATTTTTAAAGTTTGAGCACCCGCGCCTTCACAGGGAACTTTTGGAGCACGGCTCATGCACCCATTCTGGGCGAAATATATAATTTTCATCCCTCTACTACATGCTAGTGCCATGGCAAATACTTGGAAATAAATCTGTCGTGAGAAAAACCGCTTCGAAGTGGACCTGGTTTTTCCGTTTCGACGGTTTCGTCCCATTTTTAAAGTTTGAGCACCCGCGCCTTCACAGGGAACTTTTGGAGCACGGCTCATGCACCCATTCTGGGCGAAATATATCATTTTCATCCCTCTACTACATGCTAGTGCCATGGCAAATACTTGGAAATAAATCTGTCGTGAGAAAAACCGCTCCGAAGTGGACCTGGTTTTTCCGTTTCGACGGTTTCGTCCCATTTTTAAAGTTTGAGCACCCGCGCCTTCACAGGGAACTTTTGGAGCACGGCTCATGCACCCATTCTGGGCGAAATATATAATTTGCATCCCTCTACTACATGCTAGTGCCATGGCAAATACTTGAAAATAAATCTGTCGTGAGAAAAACCGCTTCAAACTAGACCTGGTTTTTCCATTTTGACGGCTTCGTCCAACTTTTCAAATTTCGGCCTCCGCTCATCCACAAGGAACTTGTTTAGAACATTCGGGTCTTTAACTGGGAAAAATAATAAAATTTAAGTCCATCAAATCAATCATGGTACAACTGCATATCCTTGAAAATAAACCTCCTCGATGGGAAAGGCGTTCGAGCGAGGACGTTACGTAGTTCTCATTTTCCAATGTTCTCCTCGCTGGATCGACCGACATGTTTTTTACTTGATATTTTGAATTTATGTGCTTGACGTGTCATGAAGAGACCATCAAGTACAGTCAGCTTTCTTGCCAAATAATCACTCAATATTCCCACTTTATTCGCCCTAAATGTAGCTTCGCCAAGGTCAATAATTTCTTAATGATTAATATCAATATTTCTATACCTTTTCTTAGCCATGATAAAATTTCTAAATGAAAAAACAAATAGTTGCTTTCTTTGTTTGGTAGTTTAGTGATCCCAGCAGCAGAATGCAGGAAACGATTCTGAACAGCTGGCTGATCGATTATGCGCCTGGTTCGACAAACTGGTCTCAGGAACCCGAGCAAATAAGTTTGAGAGAAGACAAAGCGTACACTACGCTTCCTGGATGTTTTTGCCTTGTCGCAGTTATATGGCAAATCTCGTATCTTTCTGTATTTTTAAATTAGGGAGGTTTGAAAATCACTTTGTGTGGCACGTTTGGGAGAGGTGCCCCAGAAGGATGTTTTTTCTACGCATTACAAAATATCATACAAATCACGAAACTTTGTCATATGATTGGGGGAGGGTTGTATTTATAATATAAAATTAAAATTTATTTCACTCACCTAATAATATATTTTAAAAACCGATCAAACCTGATACCACCCATAGTGGCTATGCATCAAATAATTTACTCGAATGAGGAACCTGCAGTTTATGCGCTGTAATCTTGACTTTTTTGCGGAAGGATTGGATCGTGTCAGAGATTGGACGGGTAGCATGGCAAATCTGAAAAAATGTGATGTTGAGCGAATATTGCCGTATTTCTATATTTAATACATTGCTTCTATGGGAGCGTTGCCATAATCCGCCAAGAGATGGCGCTA
The DNA here is from genome assembly GCF_016920785.2 of Ixodes scapularis. Classification (NCBI taxonomy): domain Eukaryota; kingdom Metazoa; phylum Arthropoda; class Arachnida; order Ixodida; family Ixodidae; genus Ixodes; species Ixodes scapularis. The sequence continues at coordinate 65,183,696 of NW_024609882.1, read as the reverse complement.
GCATGCGATGGCACAGATTTCTGGGGATGATCCTTCAATCAAAGCAAATCAGACCTCGGCGTCTTTCTGACGTCAACACCAACCTCGGCAAAAAAAAAAAAAAAACAGGCAAACTTGCATTCCGCATACTTCGCTTAGCATTAAGTCCTAGCCAACGCCCCGATTGAATGGAGCCAATGAAGCTGGCGCTAATATGATTGTCATGGCGCTGACAGTCTTTGTGCGTTTATTATATCTGGCTAAACCAATCACTCACACTACAATAATAGCAATTATGCGTTTTTTTGTGATAGTTCAAGCCGGTGATAGCAAACCCAGAAATTTGACGAGCGCCATGAGGATGCACTTTTGGCTCTGCTTGACTATTTACAATCAATCGTAGCGTTGGCTGCAGGCGGACTTAAAAGGGATATGCAAAGGTTTTTTTTTTTTTTTAAAGTAAATACCGTATAGAATTTGTTCTAAAATCATAAGCTATAAAACACGCGTCAGTTTTTCTCCTGCAATGGCAGCCGCAAGAAAAAAAAAGGATTGAAAAAAACTAGCAGGGTTTACATCTTCAACTCGGAGCCAAAACAAGTGGCCACGTGATCTGGAGCCGATTATATGCCGCCGATGTTTATCATAACCATGCGCTGGGGTTGGCAAAGCACAGAGCACGCGTTGAGTTCCAGGCACGAGCCACTTCTCGAACGGATGTCGATGCATTGGCCACGTTTACGTGAATGCGATCGTAGCGCATCGAACCGAGCAGGGACCAATCGCACGTCGTCTGTCTTTCTACTTCTTCCTCTTCTACCCATCTACTACCAATCAAAGTACTCAAATCTCTATTCGCTGCGCTACAGTCGCATTCATGTAAATACAGCCATTGAGTGTTACCAACCTTAATCCACTGGTCACGCAGTGCACCCGTACACTGCACGAAACGCATCTAAATATTGTCACGGCGGGAGTCCCAAAACCTGATGACGAAATCCCAAAGTCTGTACTGTTGACAGGGCAAACCATGCGATCCCCCGAAATTGGTAATCAATTTTTGCGAAGGAGAGAGTGAAAAGTAAAACGGTTTGGTCAGTCGCGTTGCGTGCGAGACGTGCGAGTCACTGATCACGATTGCCGCAGGCTGGATCGCAGATTGAAAGCCAGACGGCGGCCCCATCGACGTCCATCGGTTGACAACAAAAAATATATGAGAGTCTATGGGAAGAATGATTAAAAATTAACTTTATGAAGCTTGTGCGCATTGTCTTGTAAAATAATTTCTATGAGGTTTCGCAGGAATAGTAAGACAGAACTTGCAGTCGACAGTAAATGTTGATAAGGTTATTAAATTGCACAAAGCGCGTTCCGATCTCTGTTGTAGCTGGCATCAAAGACTTTTAGCAAGGCTCCTCTGGCTTCGAGCGATCTTTTCTCAAGGTTAATGCTCAGAACTAAAATTAAAAGGGGTATAAGCAAAAACAGTCACAACGAAGGATACGCGTTTACCATGCAAACTGTGTCAAGACACGCATTCACATAACTTGTTGCTTATGCCGTTCGTCACGCTTGGTATAAACAGAAGTAATGCCTCAAACGCAACCAGAAATCCTTCGTAAGTAGAAATATGAACGTAAACACCGAGCAAAACTTTCTGAACTCCTGCATGACAGCGCGGCTCCCACTGGCTGCTGGCAGAGCCCGTGGAGGAAGTCGATGGAGTAGAGAAAATTATTTTCTCCCAAAAACGGTCAGTGTATAAAATATTCACGTCATTACAAAGAAATGCCTTGCCATTCTTAGAAACCTTCGTCGAAATTAGGTCATGCAAAATATCATACAAATGAGTGCAATTTCACTCTATACGTTTTTTTTTCCCCAGGGTTCAATGATTTTGCTGGTGTCAAGCGATGACCGCCGGTTGTGCCACTAGACCCCAGCAAAGGGAGCCTTGATCCGCTATCCAGCTTACAACAATAAATATCAGTGGTGCGAGTAAACTCGGGTCCCCCCCACCATACTTCCACTCACTTTAAGTCCAGACGCAGCCCCCGCTACCAGTTGATGGGACCAATCAAATAGCGGATAAAGCGCGATTCACTGGGCCTTTCCTGTATCTTATTGGTTCAACGATGATATAACACTTACGACACTTGACGAGTGCAATGACGTTGCACTTTTGATGCCGTTTGATTGGCAAAATCGGCAAGACAGATCGGTTGCGAAATGAAGTATAGTGCCAGCTTGCTGGTATAAAGTGAGAAACATTCCTGTCTAATATCGTTGCACGACACTCTTAGCGTCAAAGAGTATAAGACTCGGCTTTCATTCACGTTTTCGTTTGATTTCGATGCGGTTTGATGCGGAAAGGCGACCCTGCAACGATGTGCGGAAATGTTTTGCGCAAAGCCCCGATACAATAACAGTGGCGTTGGAAAGCCTGGACCGCCGTCAAGGCTTGCCGCTACGGAGCGCAATGCGTTCCGCAGCGGCAAGCGGGCGCGTAGCATTGTGAAGAGCGCTTGCGCCAAGCTTGTGCACACAGTTACGTTGGCACGTAGTCAGAGACTATCAAGAGCCAATAAGAAAGCGATATCGTCGCTAGCGGTTCACCAATAGCAAGCGAAATTCACGGCAACATGGCGGGGCCCGGCCACTGCATTGAAGTGGTCGATCTTGGGACAATTACGCCGGTTTTCGTCACATTCTGTCCGTCTTGAACCATCGTAGCCTTTGAAAAACTTGCGCGCGCAATCCCCACCGCTCCCCAAAACGAAAAAGCAGGTTCCGCGAAGAGAGAACTGGATACGCATTGTCCAGTGGCGCTAGCGAACACAAGACCCTCATCTGCATTCCGGACTTGTGATGGGGCGCACTGACCGCAACGCTTTGGAACGTTTAGCGAGTCTCTACACCGAGAACGCGGAAAAACAGCGCACCCCAAAAACAGCACTGTCAAGACAGCTCGCGTCAAGACAAGACCGAATCAAGACAGTACAGCGACAAAATAACACGCGTCAAAACAGCACGCGACAAAACAGCACAGTGACAAATCAACACGCACCTAAATTCATGCAGCTTTTTCGCTGATAGGACACAATATTGGCAGAACGCGCATAAATTAAATACTTGATTTTAATGTGTTAAGCAGAACATGTATATCGCCATGACATTTTATGACTTAAAGGTATATGGCATTACCTGCTGTCAATTCAATTGACGAATGAAGATCATCATTCACGAGTTTAGGAGAACTGCTAAAGAACGAGTTTATTTGACATATATGCTTGTTTTACATTCAGCTCACATGCAGTAATAAAAGCGACAGCAAAAAAGAGTGTCAATCAGGGGATCTGTGTCATACAGGGACAGGACGTTCCGCAGTCTTTGCGAGATTATCGCGTATTGCTTTAAACACGGCGGGGGGCAGCCCCTTCGGCCGCCGATCATCTTCCGCTGGGTGAGGCTCTGCTCGGTCTTGAACATGTACATTGCCGTTAACACAACGACGTAAAAGCCGGCACCGGAGTGTTCAGTCTTCGCTCGCATTTCAACACCCTGACCCGAGGCTTTGAAGACTGAGCCAAGCCTCACGCAGCAGATGACGATTGACGGCCAAAGAGGTTGCACCCTATCGGGTCCAAAGCCATACGTGAAAACCTCGCAAAGACTAGAGCAACTTCCTTTCGCAGTGTGACACAGCCCCTCATTGATACTCCTTTGGGCTGTCGCTTCTCTTTCTACATGTAAGCTACGTGCAAATGTGAGTGCATGTCAGATAAGTGCTGATTGTTCGGCAAGTTGGTATGGTACGTTAGAAAACATAATTGCGCTTTGAAGACGGGGACGTAGGAAGAATAGACACCACGGAGCGCTAGCGCTCTGTGGTGTCTGTCCCTCCTATGTCCCCGTCTTCAAAGCGCAAGCATGTCAAATAAACTATTTTTTTATTAGTTCCACTAAACTCGTCAATTATAATCTTCAATCTCCCTTTGGATAAATGGGGTGCCACACTTGTATCAATATAAAACGTAAACAAATCAGCCATTAAAAAAACGACAAGACGTTTAGCTTCATCGGGTTGCTGTGGAAACAGTTTGTATTACTGGGCATGTACGAAAAGCAACAAGTATTCAGATAAAATATAACGGGCGCAGATTTTAATAAAAAGTCATATAACGTTAGATAATAAAATGCAGCGGTAATATACGTGTTCCGCTGTATACTTTAGCAGCAAGTACCTAATTTAGGCGCGAGCTGCTAATAGTGTGTGCTACAGCGAAAAGACAACATGCATTTACGCGTATACTGTTTTGTTTTGTTTTGACGCGGTGCTGTTTTGATGAGTGCTGTTTTGACCGTGCTGGATTGTCGCGTGCTGTTCTGCCATGGTAACTCCACTCCCTTGCGTCGCGCTACCGAGAGCGGCGGGGCAGCGCGCGTTGTACCGCAAGTGACCGCTCCTGACCGCAAGGACGCTGCAACGCGCTCAAACGCGTTCAAACGCGAATGTGCGTATCAGCCTTCAGCAACCACAAAGTACTTGCAGCTCGTGGATGTCTGCAACACGCCAGTGCGGCATCCGACAACGTGACATGCCGGAATATATGGGCTAGTTAGTACGCTAAACACAACAGGTGAATGTGCGTCCCAGGTGCAGTATCAATATTCAACCATTTGCGTCATAAAATGTTGCCCAACATGGTTCAGAAACAAACTTAAAGGGACACTGACAGGGTATTTATGCTCGCCGAGGTTTTTAGTTGTACGTGACATATGAGAGCTCAACTACCCAGAACAGAATTTGCGGCTCGAAATTCGGTTTCTTTCCGCCCGAAAACCGCCGATCAAGAACTGGCCGGTTCGAGTCTCGCTCACTCTCTTTTTCGCGGTCACGGGCCGTTTTCTAAGGTATCGATGCGACCACCAAATTTAATCAAAGTCGTGGGTCACTGAAGGCACACACTCAATATTAAAAACAGAAAAAAAATATGAAACCCATTTTTTGTGGCTTCTAAAAAGCTGTAAATACGTTGATTGAAAAAAAAAGTTCCACAGACAACCGGAAGCATTCTGTGCTTTCGTCGTTTCGCGTTCGTGGGACTCGCGGGGACGGCGATGGCAGCGGACGACGGGCGTGGGACCTCTATTTCAGAACTGTCGTTCGTGGTACCGGCGAATTCTGTCTACCGTTAAAAGAGAAATTTGGGACTGATCAAAAGAATTGGTATTCATCCCGTACGACACGCCCGGCCACCAAGCCTATTTGCACGAAGACGTCGCCGAGCCGTCGCTCCCTTCTCGTGGCTGAAGACATCGCTCGCGCAAACGTCAAGCACGACGTGTCTACTTCGAGTTGAATATGCACGCGTACGATTTCTTTACTAGGTGCGAATGTCCCCAAAGCGTGGTGCTTCCCGTCTTTGACCCGGGAGTGCTTTTGCTAGAGAAAAATCGACAGCAAACTTTCCAACTTACAGTTTACCGCAGTAAAGTGGAGATTTGGGCCAGTTGGTTCATTGCAAGCAAAAAAGCGCCGAAAAAATACAGGGACAGAGACGAAGGGAAACAGGACAAGGCGCACTCTCAACTGATGTTTATTGAAAAATTCACACGTTATATAGCCACACAAAAATTGACAAGGCGCACTCTCAACTGATGTTTATTGAAAAATTCACACGTTATATATGAATGTGCCACTGGCGTCGTCTATGAAATCCCCATGACGTGTGGGATGACATACGTGGGCCAGACGGGCAGGTGCGTTAATGATCGCACCCGAGAGCACGCTGCCTCTACAAGAACGACGCCTTCGGGGCACCTTGCAATTCATTGCAATAGATGCTCTTGCACCCCGGCCTTCAATGACACCAAGATTTTGGCTAGATACAAAGATAAAGTGTCGCGGGAATTACACGAGGCGTATGCAATTAGGACCAGAGACAAGAATTGTATAAGTGACACGTCGGTATCCTTATCTACAAATGAGTTTGAATTTTTGAAACGCGGGCTGAGTAAATAGAAAAGAAAAGATTTTTTTTTTTTTTTTTTGTGGCTATATAACGTGTGAATTTTTCAATAAACATCAGTTGAGAGTGCGCCTTGTCCTGTTTCCCTTCGTCTCTGTCCCTGTATTTTTTCGGCGCTTTTTTGCTTACAGTTTACCGGCTGAACTATTACTAAGGAGAGAGATCCACCAGAAAAGAGGTGCCCCAGTAGCTCAGTGGCAAAGACCTCCGGGTCACACGCGGTAGGACCGGGTTCGATCCCCCGTGAAACGTTTTTTTTTTTTTTTCAAACATTTTCTGATGTTTACATACCTTTTTCTCTTTTTTTTTTTACAATCATCACTGCAGAAACAAACAAAAAAATAACAAACAAATGTTGTGGACGATACTTCGCTGAATTAAATGGTATGGGATTTCCGTTTTGACACCTGCGAACTCAATGTAATCACTCTCCACAAAAAGCAAGGAGCATATAAATCAGGTAGCGTCCGCTTTCCGAGGTGCCCGTATATGTTCTACAGGAATTGCAGCCAGCCATTGGTCCCGATCCCGCTGATCTTTCGGAAACTCGGTCGCACAATGCCACTTTTTTTCGGATGCAGGACATGTGAGCCAGCTCTTCACGCAACATCTTGGGTGTATTCTTTTCGGAGCCGATCATGGAAATTCACCACGGGCACTCACTACTCATCTCACACTCTTCAATGTGCAAAACAACTCATCTTGAGTACAGAACAACGAGCGGAACAAACATAACTGCAAAAGAATCGCACGCCGCATCGTCTGCTACAGAGAGGAGAAAAAAAAAAAAAAACGCACGGTCGGGTGTAGCCACGTGACTTCCGCCAGTCACTCTCTTCTCTCCACTTCTCCGACCTCCGTTGGGTTTCGGTTTCGGTTTCGAGCAGTTGCGTCTTTTGGCTTTATTAAAAAAAATACGCTAATCTGTTGCAAAATATTAATTGGGTAGTCCTCCGACACCACAATAAAGCGCCTGGCAAAAAATTAAAAAAATTTTTTGGGGGGTGTCAGTGTCCCTTTAAGCTCGCTTTAAGAACCGCAAGCTTGCTCAGAGAGAAAGTTAAAGCACCTAGAGCACCGCCATACTTGTAGCTCATACTTTAGACTTTCATGAGGTCTCTACAAGCATCGCACTGTACTCTATTTTCTTTTTCGAGCGCCGATACGACATGTACTTCAAAAGACGCCGTACGCACTCGTTTGGTATACACGACTCCCGGAACGACGTACTTCTTGAGCTCCTCGGGCCAATCGTTCTGGCAGGGGTTCTTGTAAGGTGGTTCGAGGTTTTTGGAGGTCGACTGAAAGCAGCAAAAAAGAAAGTATTCGGTGATTGGGTTTGTCAATGTCCAAGGACGCTGCGAACGTCGGAAAAATACAGGTCCTCCCGTTTTACATCGTAATCTGTACTGGGGGGCTTGCTTGTACTGGGCGAGTGTGGTGTTTGCAAAAACGAACGGAGCATGCGCGCGTTTATTGCGGGTGTCTTTGGCCCCGAGTGAGGTCGAGTACAGCAGTGATACCCTCGCACTTTCGGTAATGACACTCGCGGTTCAAGCCCATGGCGTTCGGCCAATCGCGATTGCGCTGCGGGTCATGTGATCGCGCTCCTCGCCACCCGCTCTCTTTCGCCTTCGGTCGCCCGTTCCCTCGGCGCTCTAAGCGTTTGCGAGCAAGAATGACCCTAGTAACGGTTTGTTTGGACCCATGACGTCACACTTCCGGAGTCAATGTGGACGCGTTGGGACGCCGGACGGCGGTGCCGCCCGGCGGCACCGACCGGCGGCGCCGTTCACGCTAGTGTGCTCAGGCCTTTAGACACTCCCTCCGCATAGTGCGTGCCATTTACGCTATAAAGCCGTAATCACACTGCTAATACGGCATACAAAAGACAGTATGTAGGCGCTGCCTAGGCACGTTTCTTCCTTGTATGACAGAAACCGGCCACACTGGTCGTGCACAAACTGTCTGCAGCGGCTTTTAGGCTACCCATTCTACTCTTCAAGTAAAACAAAATATTTCGAAAAGCCAGACTTTTATAGAAAACTGCAAACAATTTAATTAAAACACGCTAAATTAGGAAGCAAAATTATGATGGAGCAAACGACAATTTGTTTCAATCTTCGAGTGAACTATTTCTGCGAGACGAATTTAACAATTAGAGTGCGCGTTTAGTCTAAAACCTGTGTTCTCTCCGGACAAAATGCCGTAATTGCTTCGTCCCCAGGGGCATAGTTGTCTACGTGCAAACATTTTTTTTTTCAATCAAGTTTTAACAATGCATCGACAATCTGAGAGAGAGAGAGAGAGAACGACACGAGAGCGCGGGGGGAATTCAGAACGCGGAGCTCTGGTTCGAGTGATTAGTGGGTAGGCCTAAAGCAGCAAAGCTAGCCGCTTTAGTCTCCACTGCACTCGTCGAACGCTTTCGAACGCAAGATCCAAACGCCGGATGCCGGCGTTCCGCATTCTAACATGTTTGACGAGTGCAGTGGCACAGCCTTCTTTACACTCACAAAGCTTGGC